>NW_003307619.1:284359-295367 GCF_000143455.1 Volvox carteri f. nagariensis
ATGGGGAGTTGTTTGCCCCTACCTCTCGTGGTTCGTCATTGCGTGCTTTATTAGCAGTTGCCGCAGCCCGGAACATGACGGTACATCAACTCGATGTGTCTACTGCGTTTCTGAATGGTGAGCTGAAGGAGGAGTTGTGGATGGAGCAACCGCCTGGATATGCATCCAGTGACCGGTCGCTTGCGTGCAAGCTGCAGAAGTCTATTTACGGTTTAAAGCAGGCACCCTGTTGCTGGTATGAAAAACTATCAGCAGAGTTCGCCAAGTTGGGTCTTTATCCTTCGAAGTCTGATCCGGCTATGTTCGTTAAGACTGACGAGCGTGGGGTTGTTATTGCTTTGGTGCACGTAGATGACACTATTGTTGCGTCGGAAGACCCGGAAATGGTCCGGGCAATTAAAGCTGCAATTGCGAAGGTCTTCAAGGTGCGCGACCTTGGAGAAGCGAAGGTGTTTTTGGGCATGGAAATTAGGAGGGAGAAGTCGGGTGAGATAGTGTTGTCGCAGCATAGGTATATTGCGCAGTTGTTGGAGCGTCATAAGTTGGTTGACGCCAAGCCGAGGTCTACTCCTTTGCCTCCGGGTTTTAGGTACACTCCTACGGGGGACGGAGAGGAGCTGCTGGGCAATCCCACGGAGTATAGGGCTTTGGTGGGAGAATTGAACTATCTTGTGACGAACACGCGGCCTGACATTTCTTATGCATTGAGTGTTTTGTCCCGGCATATGGCCACACCTACGAAGACTGCCATGAACTTGGCCACTGGCGTTCTGCGTTACCTGGCGGGTACTCGCGAACTAGGATTGCGTTTTGGGGGTGTTGGCGACGTTGCTATGTCCGGGTATAGCGATTCTGACTGGGCAGGAGACCCAGTTATGCGGCGTTCTACATCCGGTTACGTATTCACTCTTAATGGGGCTGCGATTAGCTGGAGCAGCCAACTTCAACATACTGTGGCGGCTTCGTCGGTGGAGGCTGAGTACCAAGCTACAGCGGCGGCTGTTCATGAGGCTTTGTGGCTTCGCAAGCTGATGGTTGATTTGGGCTTGCCTGAAAGCGCGGTGAAAATCCAGATAGACTCCCAGGGGGCGCTTAGCTTGGGAAACAATCCGATTACGTGCAGCATCACATAGTGCGTGAGAGGGTGAATAGCGGTGAGGTGCAGTTGGAATACTGCCCTATGGAGTGGATGGTTGCGGATGTGCTCACGAAGGCTCTGGGCGAGGTGAAGTTCAAACGTTGCCGAGATGCTATGGGCCTTGTGTGAAGTGTGCAGATGAACTTGGTACTCGTTGGGATACGGCCCGAGGGGGCGTGTTGAGGAAACGGTCCTCTCCCAACTCGTGTGGTTGTCGACCAGGGGATTTGACCCCGGGTCTGCGCCTGACTAATGGGGAAGACTTACCCCAGAACCTTATGGGGCTATCGATGCATATCCGGTAGCTAAGTGATAGACATTAGGGCACCGTCTGGACGGCGCAGTGAGATCGCGGAATGTACGTGCAGTTAGATCGTGGAATGTACGAGTTTTCTGCTAGCGCCGGTATTTAGGGCGGTGACTGCGCCTATTAGTTTATCTCACAACGATCGGTATTCCTACCAGGAATCTCCTCAAGTCCTGCCGAACGCTAACAATACTCTTCACATTACTTGTAACAGTTTATCGTGCTAAATATCTTCGCCACCGGCAATCCTTCCGGAATAACAATTAGCGTTAGCTGTCACCGTCGCCAATTCTTCAATACCCTGTGCCCTCCCATCCCGCCGGTTCCAGGGCGGTCTCGGTGATTGGCAATGCGCGGGTCTGCCGCTGTCAGAAGGCGCCAGCGGCTCCAAGGGGCAGGGCAGCAGCAACAGCGGTGGTAGCTCGGGTGCAGCCACTGGGTGTGGAACCAGCAGCGGTCGCCTCACCGCCACCGCCAGCAGTCGCAACGGCACTGGCAGTGCGAAGGCAACCACGACCAAGGAGCTGGTGTCGGTCTCATCGCGAGGTCGCAAATGAGTGGAAAGGCCCGGGCACCCAGACAAGCTGGGTCAGCAGGGTCAGGGCAATGGAGTAGCGACACCGGGGAGGCGACGGAATGAGCGCCATGGAACCAGAGACACCTGTGCGGGCAGTGCGGCGCACTAGGTTATTATCAGGTGCTAGGTCGGGGGATTCCTCGTTATTAGTTTTCAGCGATGTTGTATTGTTTTTGGCAATTAGAAGGTGCGAGAGGTGTGGTAAACGTTTTGCTGAGTTGCATGTGTAGTAAGTAGTTGGCATTAGCGTTCATCGGGAGTCGTAGCGGTCTTTGCTGTTACTGGGAACGTACGGCTCCGGCGTTGGCAGTATGCAACGCTGGCTGGTATGCCCTGTCGTGGAGGAGTAGCTCCTGTCGTGGAGGAGAGCTGGTATGCCCTGTCGTGGAGGGCATACCAGCCCTGTCGTGGAGGAAGACGGAGAGGGAGAGGGAGAGCAGGCAGGCGACCCGCCGCCACTGCCGCTGCCGCCGCTGGCATCTCAGCAGCAGCGACATCAGATGACACCCGCAACAGACGCGATCCGGCAGCGGCGGCGGCAGCGGCGGTGGTGGCCGATGACTTTCACTTAGCTACCGGATATGTATCAGTACCCCATACAGTTCCAGGGTAAGTCTTCCCCAGTTGTCAGTCACAGACCCGGGGTCAAATCCCCTGGTCGACAATCCCACGAGTTGGGAGAGGACCGTTTCTTTAACACACCCCCTCGGGCCGTATCCCAACGAGTACCAAGTTCATCAGCACGCTTCACACAAGGCCCATCGCATCTCGGCAACATTTGAATTTCCCCTCGCCCAGAGTCTTCGTGAGCACATTCGCAATCATCCACTCTGTAGGGCAGTATTCCAACTGCACCTCACCACTATTCACCCTCTCACGCACTATGTGATGCTGTACGTCGATGTGCTTCGACCAAGCAGACGTAATCGGGTTCAGGGTTCGACACTGACCTTCCTGAAACTTGTGGGTTCCCCGTACCTCCCAAATTTTCCTTGCGGAGGGGCCCCTGTACCAGGCTCCTGTACCGGCCAAAAACCTTACGGGGGCCCCCCTAACCCCCACAAAACCTGAACGCTGGCTGAAATGCTATGGAAAGTGACGCTTTGCATTTTTTTGCCCTGTAAATCGTTGTTTTCGTTATTTTCTCGTGAACCATTACACTCGGGGACACGGCACACTCAGTGAAAGCCAAGCGCCTTGGCCGCCGCGGCCGCCCATCCCTTCTGCTCCTGTTTCTCGTCCTCCTCCTCCTCGTCCTCCTCCTCATCATCAAAATGTTGCAGACCAGAAGTTATAAAAGTATTATGAAAAGTGTAGTTAAATATTGCAATATGAGTTATGCCTGCCAAGTGTGTGGCCTTATCCTATATATGGTCAAAGGGTACTACAACCTTGCATGGCAGTCGGCAATCGGTCCGTCCTCTCCCCTACGGGGGCCTTTACGGGCCACGTACGGCCTCTTATAAATCCTTAAAATCCTTACGGGGGGCCCCCGTAACCGGCCTTCGGCCGATCTGGGGGCGGCCCCGTACGGGGGCACTTTGCGCCCCAAAATCCTTACGGGGGCCACCGTAAAGTCCTATGGGCCCTTACAGGGATACCGAAAAAAGGCCAAAAACTTACGGGCCCCGTACGGGGTGTCGAACCCTGATCGGGTTATTTCCTAAGCTAAGCGCCCCCTGGGAGTCTATTTGAATCTTGATAGCGCCCTCAGGCAAACCCAAATCGACCATCAGCTTGCGAAGCCACAAGGCTTCGTGAACAGCTGCCGCTGTAGCTTGATACTCGGCCTCTACCAACGAAGCCGCCACAGTAGGTTGTAGTTGGCTGCATCAGTTAATCGCAGCCCCATTGGGAGTGAATACGTAACCAGAAGTAGAATGCCGTGTAACTGGGTCTCCTGCCCAGTCAGAATCGCTATACCCGGACATCTCAATGTCGCCAACACCCCCAAAACGCAATCCTAGTTCACGAGTACCCGCCAGGTAATGCAGAACGCCGATTGCTAAGTTCATAACACTCTTTGTGGGTGCGGCCATATGCCGGGACAAAATGCTCAATGCATATGAAATGTCAGGCCGCGTGTTCGTCGCTAGGTAATTCAACTCCCCCACCAAAGCCCTATACTCCGTGGGATTGTCCAGCAGCTTTTCTCCGTCCCCTGTAGGAGTGTACCTAAAGCCCGGAGGCAAAGGGGTAGACCTAGGCTTGGCGTCAACCAACTTATGACGCTCCAATAGCTGCTCAATATACCTACACTGCGACAACACTATCTCACCCGACTTCTCCCTCCTAATTTCCATGCCCCAAAACACCTTTGCTTCTCCAAGGTCGCGCACCTTGAGACCTTCACAATTGCGGCTTTAATTGCCCGGACCCTTTCCGGGTCTTCAGACGCAACAATGGTATCATCTTGTTGTATTCCGCTTCTTAAATCTGGTCCCAAACTGATACATTTTTCTGTCTAATTTTTCCTTTCTCGCTTGGCGCGGTTACTGGACAAGTTCGCTGGAACTAACTGAATTCCAACTGCCTATTTTGCCGCTTTTCTGTCAGATCTTTATGGCTCCGACCTCTGGGTCAGACGGCGAGCGGGAAGCTGTCATGGATGCCAACAAGTAAACGCCGCCTCAGGCGGAAGTCCATACTTGCAGAAGTATGGGCGGGGGTCGTAGCACAGGCTACGACTGGGACGCTGGTCCCTGGCTCGCGGAGCCCCGTCATCGATTGGAAGCATGGATCAACGGTACGCCATTCCGGACTGGACCGCGCCTTTTCGGAATTGGCTGTACGATTCATGGGATGGCCGCATCCTCCGCTATTTAAGCTGTTAAGACCAGCAAAGCGCCGGACCCCCGTTGGGTCCTATTACTGTGGCTACCATTCACTGGTATATGAGTGTCGGTCATTTCCAACACCCCCCCGTGAGCGACACTCTCTCGCTACGGGCCTTCCCGTGCCTCATCCCGGTCTCCCATTCTCTGGGCAACAGCCAGTGGGTAACGATCCGGCGATCTCTCGGCAGCGCAATGCGCCATTCGGGGCTCATAACCTGTTAAGACCAGCAAAGCGCCGGACCCCCGTTGGGTCCTATTACTGTGGCTACCATTCACTGGTATATGAGTGTCGGTCATTTCCAACATAAGCGGGCGAAACTCTTCCAAATCGGTGTCTTCCGACGCCACCATCCAGTTGTGGTTTAGTAAGATACAACAAGTCTGGTATCGAGACGGTTCCTCCCGGGGCCTCTCGCATTTCTGAAAATTTCAAGATCCCCCTTTTGCCATCAAGATCCCCACTTCTACCGGCGCGCGGATGGAGGTCGACGACGTCACCAGACCTTTGGCTACAATCGTCGACGCTCTTGGCGATGCTGTCCGCGAAGTCGCTGCCGCCGGTCTGTAAACTACTTTAGCAAATCTGTTTGCTGACTTTCTCTAGGATTTTGGGTTAATAGCGGTAAGACTGCTGCAGGCTCCGAACCGCCAGTTCCTTCGGTGGTCCCTGCCCTTTGCCGGAGGCTCTGTCAAGAGCTTCGTAGCACCCGTTCGGTGCTAGAACAGACTTCCAGAAAAATTGACAGTTCTCTTTACTTGGGTACGCGGTCTGCCTGATCTGGGTCAGGATAGTTGGAAATGGAGCAGTCTAGGCGAAGTCGTTGGGGATTGCCCTCCGCTATCGATATGACCAATGGAACTGTCCCGCCGCCGCCTATTGCCCTGAATAACATAACCAATTGATAAATATGAATAATCCCTCATCCGATGTTCCGATTCCTGCAGTGGAACACATCGCGGGTCGCGCCACCGGGACGACCGCCGGTGATGGAAGGAACAACGTCGCTACTGAGCGCGGCTTGCCCGCTGGGGCTAGTGATGAGGTGATCAGAATTAATATTCCGGTACCTAGGCTCAGTATTCCTGCAGATATTAAGCTTAGTGAATTATCGCGGGAAGTTGCGCCACGAGTCCGCGCCTTCGTCCGCGATGTCCGGAAGTATTTTAATTTCGTGCGGGGCGGAAATCATGACAGTATCCGTTGCTTATTTTTAGCTAACGCTCTTGAAGGCGCCGCGAAAACCTGGCATGATGACTGGACTAACGCGCGGTTGCAATATACTTCAGAGCAACTTTTGGAGGCGCTATTAATTCGTTTTGCCCGCAGATTCAAACGCGCGAACTAGAAGCGCTAGAAAAGCTTGCTGCTGGGCAGCATCAGATGCGGGCAAACGAAACGGTAGCCGCATACCATAGTCGTTTCGAGGCTCTCATAGCACCCATTCCTGACTTAAGGGAGGTTGATCGGATTTTCTGGTTTATCCGCGGCCTTTACTGCACTCGGACGGAGTATGAGTACCGCCGGAAAAATAGCCGTTGCCTCCGCTGTGGGGAGGATAAGCACCGAGTAGCGGAGTGCCCGTTGCTTTCAGAGAAGAGAGCTAGGAATGGGGAAAAATAGGGGGTTGCCCAGGACAGTGTCAGGGAAGCACTCCCTGGGTTACAAAACCAAACGGTACCCCTTATCTGCCCGGTTGGACGTGCTGTCCGTGCTGTTTTACCGGCCGTTTTGAACCAAGTTGAGAAGGCTGTTGGACGGCGTTTTTCGTTTGACGCTCGTACTGCTCGTCCTGGTTTTGACGAGCACTGTAATCTGTTTGCTATTCCACGGCGTCTAACCTCTAGTAACTTGGGTTGGCATACCGTTTGGATTTCCCCTTCCTCTTTCAAGGAACTTCAGTCTCAGCTGGCTTACTATCGTATTTGCAAACGTCAGCGACCGGACACCGCTGCCTGTCTCCTGTTACCAGCACATGTATCCCCGAGGGCTGCCTCCTTGCTGATAGGGATGTGTCGGGTTCTTCAGTTTCGTGCTGGTAGCAAGCTTTTCAACGGTGTAGACATGACGGGTCAACTTGTTTCCCTTCCAGGTCTGCCGTATACTGCTGACGTTTGGTACGATCCCCCTCTTGTCCTGGGGCACCTTGACACGGAGCCCCATGTTTCAGTCCTGTGTGCAAAAGTTGCTGCGTCAACAGGGGCCAGAGTCCCGTTAATTGGCATTCGTGTCGCTGGACATTCTTTAACTGCCATGGCCGACTCCGGTGCTAGCGACGACTTCATTTCTGCGTCCATCATTGAGCAACTCGGACTGAAACCTCAACCGGCATCGTGGTCATCTGTCACCCTTGCTGACGGGGGTAAGCAGGTCATTTTGGGTCAAGTTTCCCTTCGTATATCCTTGGGCCCTTTGCACCTAAATGTCCGTCCGTATGTGCTGCCTAAGTTTACTGATGCAGCCACGTTTATCTTAGGGTCCGCTACCCTTGATCAGTATGGGGCTCATCTGAATTATGAGACCCACACCTTGCAGTTGCGGAAGGGAACCTTGTGTTATAAGGCGCCTTTCACCACTGCGGGACGGATGGGAGAAGGGAATACTAGTGCTGCGCACTCCGAACCCTGTGTGAATTTTGCTGCTGCCGCTATCTGTAAGCGAATTGAGCCTGAACCCGTTGGGTGCAAAGCAGCTATCCTTATGATTCGCAAGGGGGCGCATGGATTGCTAGTACGGCATAAACTGCAACTGAATACAGCCGTTACCCAGATCACTGAAAATGACCCTGCGGTTGAAGCCCTTCTTAACGAATACTCAGATATCTTCCGTGAGGTCCCTGGACTTCCCCCGATGAGACCTGTAGATCATACCATACCTTTGGCTCCTGGTGCGCAGCCTGTTTCGCACCCCATGTATCGCCTCAGCCCCCTGGAGCTGGATGAGGTGACACGCCAGGTAGCCGACCTACTGAGGAAAGGTATGATTCGACCCAGCACATCCCCGTATTCTGCTCCCATTTTATTTGTGGGTAAAAAGGACGGGACTCTGCATATGTGCATAGATTATAGGGGTTTAAATGCGACCACCGTTAAAAATCGCTATCCTATCCCACGGGTCGATGATCTACTGGATAGACTGCGTGGCTCGGCTTTCTTTAGCTCTATTGACCTACAGCAGGGGTACAATCAAATCCGTATTGCTGAATCAGATATTCCGAAAACTGCATTTCGTACGCCCGCTGGTCATTACGAGTATACTGTGCTGAGCTTCGGCTTGACGAACGCTCCTGCCACGTTCCAAGCCCTGATGGACCGAACCTTTCGGCCCTACATAGTGTTGAGGAAACGGTCCTCTCCCAACTCGTGTGGTTGTCGACCAGGGGATTTGACCCCGGGTCTGCGCCTAAATAATGGGGAAGACTTACCCCAGAACCTTATGGGGCTACCGATGCATATCCGGTAGCTAAGTGATAGACATTAGGGCACCGTCTGGACGGCGCAGTGAGATCGCGGAATGTACGTGCAGTTAGATCGCGGAATGTACGAGTTTTCCGCTAGCGCCGGTATTTAGGGCGGTGACTGCGTCTATTAGTTTATCTCACTACGATCGGTATTCCTCATAGGAATCTCCTCAAGTCCTGCCGAACGCTAACAATACTCTTTACATTACTTGTAACAGTCTATCGTGCTAAATATCTTCGCCACCGGCAATCCTTCCGGAATAACAATTAGCGTTAGCTGTCACCGTCGCCAATTCTTCAATAGGTTATGAGCCCCGATTAGCGCCGACAGTTATCGCCCAATTGTTATTTCTATCCCTCATCAACAATGGTTAAGGACAAGCTTGATGAGTCGCTGGATCTCAACAACTACTCTACCTGGCAAATTCGGTTCAGCGCGTTGTGCATGGAGCTTGGGCTTGAGTAATCCCTGCTCGCCGAGCCGTGCAACGAGGAGCAAATTCGACAGTCACGGAAGGTCATCAATCTGCTCATCAAGAACGTCAAGGATCATCATTTACCGATGGTTACCGGTGCTGCCAACGCGAAGAAGGCCTGGGACGCCTTGGGATCTATGTTTGCTGCCAACAACAACGCCCGCAAGGTGTCTCTACGTCAAGAATTCAGCCGTTTTAAGATGGTCGACGGCGAACCTCTTCCGATGTACTTTGCGCGTGCAAGGCAGCTGCAAACAGATTTATTGGGAGTCGGCCACGTAGTTAACGACTCCGAGCTGGCGTACACCGTGCTAGTTGGTCTACCCAGTCGGTACAGCGTGGTGACGACTACATTACTTATGCGTGACGGCGATTTGGACATGGCGAGCGTCACAGCAAAGCTTCTCTCTATCGAGACGGCTAACGGTGGGTCGGGCAAGCCTACCGAGTCGGCAGCCTTCGCGTCTGTCGGCGGTTCGACGTTCGGCGCTTCTACTTCTGGTTATGGTAGCCGGGGGCCGGCTAACAACAGCTCGGGACATAGTCGGAAGCAAGTCATCTGTTACTACTGTAATAAACCTGGACACGTGGTTAAGGACTGCAGGCAGCTTAAGGCACTGAAGCAGTCGTCAAATTCTGGCTACAAGGGTGGCTACAGCAACAGTGGTAACGGAGGTAGTGGCAGCGGAGCTAGCGGCAGCAAGCCAGGATCCGGTGGATCAGCTAGGAGGCCAGGAGTTCCGCGGCAGGTAGCATTCGTGGCATACAACAGCAATCGTCCGACGGAATGGTTTCTGGACTCAGCCGCCACTCACCACATAACGTATGACCGCTCAGAACTTTTCAACGTGCGGTTGTTGGAGCCGTGGGAGCGCTTCAACATCATGGGCATCAAGGGACAATCTCTTCGACCGACTGAAGTTGGCACGCTTACGATTCGGTCTAACGTCAACGATAAACAGGCCATCACTTTCAAGAAGGTCTACGTCGACGAGGAGGCCATCGCCAAAATCATATCGGTACGCATCATTGATGATCGTGGAGGCAGTGTGGTCTTCGGCGGCGGACAGGCGAAAGTATACGTACAGAACCAGTTGGTGCTGACTGGAAAGCGGGATGGGGAATTGTATCCCGTCTGCTACAGCAGTGGAGGTACGGGAGCTCTGAAGAGGATGCAGCGTGAAGACAACAGGATACCTTCTGGTGGTGATGCAGTGTGTGCTGCCGTGGGTATCGGAGCTGAACGTGCAGCACTTTGGCACCGAAGGTATGGCCACTTGGGATACAGCAACCTTGAGACGTTGCTGCGTCATAATATGGTAGCTGGATTTGATGTTGACCGACACAGCATACAATCAGCCAGCACGTGTGTGTGTGAGACTTGCGTCCTTGCTAAACATACACGTGGTCCTTTTCCGTTATCTGGGCATAAGGCAGCGCAGCCTCTTGCGCTCATTCACATGGATGTGTGTGGGCCTATGCCTGAACCTTCGCCTAGTGGTTCGCGTTACGTGACAACCCTGCTTGACGACCATACTGGTCTTTCAGCTGTTGCGTTTACAGCGACCAAGGAGGAGGTCTACCAAAAGATGGTGGTAATGATAGCGGAACTGGAGCACGCTACTGGCAGGCAGGTTAAGGAGGTGCGTACAGATCGTGGTGGGGAGTTCGTTAATACTTGCACGAAGGCCTATTTCGCATCCAGGGGTATTCTACACGGAACTACGGTAGGCTACACCCCTGAGCAGAACGGAGCTGCAGAACGTTTAAATCGCACTCTTTTGGACAAGACTAGGGCTATGCTAGTTGAGTCTGGACTGCCTAAATCATTATGGGCGGAGGCGTTAGCGACAGCCAACTATCTTAGGAATGTGTCGCCAACTGCTGGGTCAACCGTCACTCCGTACGAAGCTTTCTTTAATGTTCGTCCGAACGTCAGTCACCTGCGAGTCTTTGGATGTGTTGCCTACGTCCACGTACCCGACGTCAAGCGCGACAAGTTCGACCCGGTGAGCAGGCGTGGAATACTTGTCGGATACGGGAACGGTGGACAGTATCGTGTACTATACGAGGATGGCATTATTGCCGTAGTATCTAACGTCCGCTTTGATGAGTCTAATGTCGGCCGGCAGCGTAATGCCGGGGACTCTGATTATGAGTCCGATGCCGACGAAGGGGAGGAGTTTCGCACTAGTTTATCTGGTGAGGGATCGCT
>NW_003307619.1:295417-296451 GCF_000143455.1 Volvox carteri f. nagariensis
CTGACTGCTGGGGTCCTGACTGCCAGCAAGCTTNTGATACACTTAAGCGTGTTGTCTCTGAAGACATCATCCTGCGTTTCCCGGACTACTCCCAACCTTTCCGTGTGGAGGTTGTAACTGATGCGTCCCTGCATGGTACGGGAGCAGTACTGCTGCAAAACGGGAGACCAATTGCTTTTACTAGTAAGAAGTTCTCGGGGGCTGAAACCCGTTATACCACTGGGGAACAAGAACTTCTTGCTGTACTGCACGCGCTTAAGGAGTGGCGGTGTTATCTGGAGGGTCGGCCGTTCACCCTCAAAACCGACCACAAACCCCTAATGTTTCTGCAAGGCGTGCCTACCCTTAACCATCGTCAAGCCCGGTGGATGGAATACCTTAGCCGGTTTGACTTCACATGGGAATACCTGCAAGGCATCCTTAACGTTGCTGATGCCTTAAGTCGGCACCCTTGTCTGCATGCAGCCATTCTGTCAGTCGTTACACGCAACCGTGCTGCAGCACCCGTTGTGCCCTCTGAACTTGTGCAACGACTTCGAGCTGCCTATGCCACGGATCCCTGGTTTTCCGAACCACAATACTGGCCATTTAACCCATATAGTGGCCTTTGGATCCGCACTGAGGGTACTTTTCAGCAGGTTGTCGTTCCGAATGATGACTTGCTGCGTCATGATGATCTTTTGTCACGTTTTCATGACGACCCGCTGGCTGGGCACCCTGGCTGCACCCGTCTGGTCGAGGTTCTCCGTCGTCAATTCTGGTGGCTTCGGATGGCTAAGGACGCCGAGAACTATGTCCAGAACTGTGAGCTGTGCCAACGCAATAAAGTCCTGTCTGGTAAGCCCCACGGCCTCCTGTGTCCCTTGCCTGTGCCGGCCGCCCCTTGGGAAAGTGTTACCATGGACTTTGTTGTAGCTTTGCCCAAAACTGAGGGGGGATTCGATGCCGTTTTGGTCATGGTAGACCGACTCACGAAAATGGTGCACCTGGCACCTACGGTATCATCCTGCACAGCTGAGCAAACTGCACGTCTG
>NW_003307619.1:296501-320211 GCF_000143455.1 Volvox carteri f. nagariensis
CAGACGACTGGCGGCGTGCGATGGACGAGGAGATCGCCGCCCAGATGGCTAATAGTACTTGGGAGCTGAAGAAGCCACCTCCTGGTACTCGTTTGTTGCCGTGTCGTTGGGTATATAAGGTTAAGTACAGCGATGATGGCAGCGTGGAGCGTTTTAAGGCGCGTTTAGTTGCCAAGGGTTTCGAGCAACGTGAGGGGATTGATTATGGGGAGTTGTTTGCCCCTACCTCTCGTGGTTCGTCATTGCGTGCTTTATTAGCAGTTGCCGCAGCCCGGAACATGACGGTACATCAACTCGATGTGTCTACTGCGTTTCTGAATGGTGAGCTGAAGGAGGAGTTGTGGATGGAGCAACCGCCTGGATATGCATCCAGTGACCGGTCGCTTGCGTGCAAGCTGCAGAAGTCTATTTACGGTTTAAAGCAGGCACCCCGTTGCTGGTATGAAAAACTATCAGCAGAGTTCGCCAAACTAGGTCTTTATCCTTCGAAGTCTGATCCGGCGATGTTTGTTAAGACGGACGAGCGTGGGGTTGTTATTGCTTTGGTGCACGTAGATGATACAATTGTTGCGTCGGAAGACCCGGAAATGGTCCGGGCAATTAAAGCCGCAATTGTGAAGGTCTTCAAGGTGCGCGACCTTGGAGAAGCGAAGGTGTTTTTGGGCATGGAAATTAGGAGGGAGAAGTCGGGTGAGATAGTGTTGTCGCAGCATAGGTATATTGCGCAGTTGTTGGAGCGTCATAGGATGATTGATGCCAAGCCGAGGTCTACCCCTTTGCCTCCGGGCTTTAGGTACACTCCTAAGGGGGACGGAGAGGAGCTGCTGGGCAATCCCACAGAGTATAGGGCTTTGGTGGGAGAATTGAACTATCTGGTGACGAACACGCGGCCTGACATTTCTTATGCATTGAGCGTTTTGTCCCGGCATATGGCCGCACCCACGAAGACTGCCATGAACTTAGCAACTGGTGTTCTGCGTTACCTGGCGGGGACTCGCGAACTAGGATTGCGTTTTGGGGGTGTTGGCGACGTTGCTATGTCCGGGTACAGTGATTCGGACTGGGCAGGAGACCCAGTTACGCGGCGTTCTATGTCCGGTTACGTATTCACTCTTAATGGGGCTGCGATTAGCTGGAGCAGCCAACTTCAACGTACTGTGGCAGCTTCGTCGGTGGAGGCTGAGTACCAAGCTACAGCGGCGGCTGTTCGTGAGGCTTTGTGGCTTCGCAAGCTGATGGTTGATTTGGGTTTACCTGAGAGCGCGGTGAAAATCCAGATAGACTCCCAGGGGGCGCTTAGCTTGGGAAACAACCCGATTACGTCTGCTCGGTCGAAGCACATCGACGTGCAGCATCACATAGTGTGTGAGAGGGTGAATAGCGGTGAGGTGCAGTTGGAATACTGCCCTATGGAGTGGATGGTTGCGGATGTGCTAACGAAGGCTCTGGGCGAGGTGAAGTTCAAACGTTGACGAGATGCTATGGGCCTTGTGTGAAGTGTGCAGATGAACTTGGTACTCGTTGGGATACGGCCCGAGGGGGCGTGTTGAGGAAATGGTCCTCTCCCAACTCGTGTGGTTGTCGACCAGGGGATTTGACCCCGGGTCTGCGCCTGACTAATGGGGAAGACTTACCCCAGAACCTTATGGGGCTATCGATGCATATCCGGTAGCTAAGTGATAGACATTAGGGCACCGTCTGGACGGCGCAGTGAGATCGCGGAATGTACGTGCAGTTAGATCGCGGAATGTACGAGTTTTCCACTAGCGCCGGTATTTAGGGCGGTGACTGCGTCTATTAGTTTATCTCACTACGATCGGTATTCCTCATAGGAATCTCCTCAAGTCCTGCCGAACGCTAACAATACTCTTTACATTACTTGTAACAGTCTATCGTGCTAAATATCTTCGCCACCGGCAATCCTTCCGGAATAACAATTAGCATTAGCTGTCACCGTTGCCAATTCTTCAATACATAGACCGTTTTGTCGTTTGCTACCTAGATGATATCCTGGTCTATTCAAAGACACGTGAAGAGCACCTGGAGCATTTGTGACTGGTGTTTGAATTTTTGCGGCGTGAGCAACTGTTTGCCAAGCGTTCTAAGTGCCACTGGGCCCAGCCTCAGGTCGAATACCTTGGTCACATCGTCTCCAAGGATGGCATCTGCATGGACCCCCATAAGACTGCTGCGGTGCGGAACTGGCCTACCCCGACCAATTTGCAAGAACTAAGGAAGTTCTTGGGGCTGATGAACTACTTCCGTAAGTTCATCGAATGCTATGCTATTATTGCCGCACCTCTGACAAATCTGACACATAAAGGGGCTTTTGTATCTCCTGACTGCTGGGGTCCTGACTGCCAGCAAGCTTTTGATACACTTAAGCGTGTTGTCTCTGAAGACATCATCCTGCGTTTCCCGGACTACTCCCAACCTTTCCGTGTGGAGGTTGTAACTGATGCGTCCCTGCATGGTACGGGAGCAGTACTGCTGCAAAACGGGAGACCAATTGCTTTTACTAGTAAGAAGTTCTCGGGGGCTGAAACCCGTTATACCACTGGGGAACAAGAACTTCTTGCTGTACTGCACGCGCTTAAGGAGTGGCGGTGTTATCTGGAGGGTCGGCCGTTCACCCTCAAAACCGACCACAAACCCCTAATGTTTCTGCAAGGCGTGCCTACCCTTAACCATCGTCAAGCCCGGTGGATGGAATACCTTAGCCGGTTTGACTTCACATGGGAATACCTGCAAGGCATCCTTAACGTTGCTGATGCCTTAAGTCGGCACCCTTGTCTGCATGCAGCCATTCTGTCAGTCGTTACACGCAACCGTGCTGCAGCACCCGTTGTGCCCTCTGAACTTGTGCAACGACTTCGAGCTGCCTATGCCACGGATCCCTGGTTTTCCGAACCACAATACTGGCCATTTAACCCATATAGTGGCCTTTGGATCCGCACTGAGGGTACTTTTCAGCAGGTTGTCGTTCCGAATGATGACTTGCTGCGTCATGATGATCTTTTGTCACGTTTTCATGACGACCCGCTGGCTGGGCACCCTGGCTGCACCCGTCTGGTCGAGGTTCTCCGTCGTCAATTCTGGTGGCTTCGGATGGCTAAGGACGCCGAGAACTATGTCCAGAACTGTGAGCTGTGCCAACGCAATAAAGTCCTGTCTGGTAAGCCCCACGGCCTCCTGTGTCCCTTGCCTGTGCCGGCCGCCCCTTGGGAAAGTGTTACCATGGACTTTGTTGTAGCTTTGCCCAAAACTGAGGGGGGATTCGATGCCGTTTTGGTCATGGTAGACCGACTCACGAAAATGGTGCACCTGGCACCTACGGTATCATCCTGCACAGCTGAGCAAACTGCACGTCTGTTCTTTGACAACATAGTGTGTTTGCATGGTGTCCCCAAGAATGTTGTGACTGACCGCGGATCGCAATTTGCCAGCAGATTTTGGAGCACCCTGGGTGATCTGTTAGGCATGCGTGTTAACCTGAGCACCGCCTATCACCCACAGACTGATGGACAGACAGAACGTACGAATCACACTCTTGGCGATATGTTGCGCAATTATGCCGGACGTACGCCTTCTGTCTGGGACACATATCTAACTGCTGCTGAATTCGTGATTAATAATGCTGTGAATCGCGCGACTGGCAAAAGTCCATTTTTCCTGAATTACGGATACAACCCTGCCTTGCCTGTTTGGCGGGAGTTGGACGTCAACTTGCCTGCAGCAAAGACGTTTGCCAAGTCCTTTGTGTCCCGACTGACTGACGCTAAATCTTGCCTTGAAGCTGCACAGCAACGTACGGCGGACTACTTTAACAAATCCCGACGTGCCATCACCTTCTCACAGGGCCAGTTGGTGATGCTGAGCACTAAGAACCTGAGGTCCCTAACGGATGGTTCTCGTAAGCTTTTACCTCGTTGGGTGGGACCATTTCCTGTCGTTTGCATGGTTGGGTCTACTGCAGTCGAGCTGCAACTACCACCTGACATGCGCATCCATCCCACATTCCATGTCTCTCTAGTCCGACCTTTCCGTACTACTGACTCTGCTGCTGCGCTTCAGCCAAAACCTGCTCCTACTGTCACGGAGCCAGGACCAGTTACTTGGCTTTCAGGCAAGCAGACATTTTACGCGGTTGAACGGATACTGGATTACCATTCCCGTAAGTAGGCAGAAACCGCCGCCGTAAGCGCACTGTGCACGAGTATCTTGTCAAATGGGCTGGGTAATCGGCTGAGCACAACAGTTGGGAACCAGAAGCTAACTTTACCCCTGATCTGAAACCTCTGCTGGAAGAAGCACGGCAAAGAGCACGGGCGAGGTAAGATTTGTGGGTTAAAGGTAAGTGTTTTAACTCCCGCGTGTTTGGCCCGGTTCTGCTCTGCCAGTTTCTTGCATCGAGGACGCTGCATCTAGAGGGGGGATAGTTGTTGTATTCCGCTTCTTAAATCTGGTCCCAAACTGATACATTTTTCTGTCTAATTTTTCCTTTCTCGCTTGGCGCGGTTACTGGACAAGTTCGCTGGAACTAACTGAATTCCAACTGCCTATTTTGCCGCTTTTCTGTCAGATCTTTATGGCTCCAACCTCTGGGTCAGACGGCGAGCGGGAAGCTGTCATGGATGCCAACAAGTAAACGCCGCCTCAGGCGGAAGTCCATACTTGCAGAAGTATGGGCGGGGGTCGTAGCACAGGCTACGACTGGGACGCTGGTCCCTGGCTCGCAGAGCCCCATCATCGATTGGAAGCATGGATCAACGGTACACCATTCCGGACTGGACCGCGCCTTTTCGGAATTGGCTGTACGATTCATGGGATGGCCGCATCCTCCGCTATTTAAGCGGGCGAAACTCTTCCAAATCGGTGTCTTCCGACGCCACCATCCAGTTGTGGTTTAGTAAGATACAACACATCTACATGCAGTAAAGCAAGAACAACCCCACGCTCGTCCGTCTTAACGAACATCGCCGAAGGATAAAGACCCAGTTGGCGAACTCTGCTGATAGTTTCTCATACCAGCAACGGGGTGCCTGCTTCAAACCGTAAATTGACTTCTGCAGCTTGCATGCAAGCGACCGGTCACTGGATGCATAACCAGGAGGTTGCTCCATCCACAACTCCTCCTTCAGCTCGCCGTTCAAAAACGCAGTAGACACATCGAGCTGGTGCACCGTCATATTCCGTGCTGCGGCAACTGCTAATAAAGCATGTAAAGATGAACCACGAGAGGTAGGGGCAAACAACTCCCCATAATCAATCCCTCGCGTTGTTCAAAACCCTTTGCAACCAAACGCGCCTTGAAACGCTCCACATTACCGTCTGCATCATGCTTCACCTTATACACCCACTGACAAGGCAGCAAACGTGTACCAGGCGGCGGCTTCTTAAGCTCCCAGGTATGGTTGGCCATCTGAGCGGCGATCCTCATCCATCACACGTCGCCAGTCGTCTGCATGTGGATCTGAAATGGCTTTCTGCAAACAAATCAGGTTCAGGAATATCAGCAGAGAAAGCAGCATTAACATGACCAGTGACAGTGCGACCAGGTTCATTTCACCACCATTCGCCAGGGTGTTTACATTCTCTAACTGGATACCGGGTCCCTGCCATTTCCACATCAGGCTGATTGTTACCTTGTATGTATGTTGTTACAGGGTGGTTAACTTCACCAGCGGCCCCCTTTCCCGGGGCAGTCCCTTCTCTCCCCTGCTAGAGGGGCACCCTAATCCGTCACCCCATCCAACTTCAGAATGTATTCGTTGGGTTCAGCAACTCACCACCAGCATCCAACCAAATCTAGCGGATCAACGGCGCATCAACTTAGTTCCTGGTCAGCTCGCAAGTTGATATTATCACGTCCTACACCGTCCATAAGATGGGGGGCCACCTCCCATTTCATGACTCCTCAAACACCCGAGGAGCCGGCAGGCGGATTTGAACCCGGGTCGACTGGGTCGACTGGGAGCAGAAGTCAGGCCTTAACCTCTGCCAGCCGCCTGCCTGTATGTATGATGTTACAGGGTGGTTAACTTCGCCAGCGGCCCCCTTTCCCGGGGCAGTCCCTGCTCTCCCCTGCTAGAGGGGCACCCTAATCCGTCACCCAATCCGACTTCAGAATGTATTCGTTGGGTTCGGCAACTCACCACCAGCATCCAACCATATCTAGCGGATCAACGGCGCATCAACTTAGTTCCTGGTCAGCTCGCAAGTTGATAGGCGGAGGAGGCGGAGGAGGAGGACAACGATGACAAGGAGGAAGTGCAGCTGCCACTGCAGCAGCAGCACAGGCAGCCAGCCAACAATAGCTGCAGCAGTGGCCATGGCAACATCAATGGCAGGCAATTGATGTGCCCACCCTTGCTGCTGCCACGACGACAGGCTGAGTTGCTTTGGGTTGGTAGGTTGCGTTGCGTTCGTCCACAAGGCCAGCACCAGCAAGGTTTTGCTCTCGCGCAGCGAAGCACCCAGGCTGAGTTGCTTTTGGTTGGTAGGTTGCGTTGCGTTTTATCCACAAGGCCAGCCCCAGCAGTTTTTCCAAGTACTAAAATACTATTACAGAAAGTTGCATTACATTTTGTTATTTAATTATTAGCTATTATATTACTAGCATTTAATGTATTGAAATTTGCAATATATGTCGAATTTATATTACTCGTAAAAGTTGTAATACCATCGAATGTTGTATTGCTACTAAATAAATTAATACCATAAAATGTTGCATTTGATGTTAATTCTATAGCATTACTGAATACTGTTTTTCCAAGTAATAATATACTATTACAGAAAGTTGCATTACATTTTGTTATTAAATTATTTGCTATTATATTACTAGCATTAAAAGTATTGAAATTTGCGATATATGTCGAATTTATATTACTCGTAAAAGTTGTAATGCCATCGAATGTTGTATTGCTAGTAAATAAATTTATACAATAAAATGTAGCATTAGAGGTTAATTCTACTGAATTACTGAATACTGTTTTACCAAGTAATAATATACTATTACAGAAAGTTGCATTACATTTTGTTATTAAATTATTTGCTATTATATTACTAGCATTAAAAGTATTGAAATTTGCGATATATGTCGAATTTATATTACTCGTAAAAGTCGTTATCGGGCTACCGATGCATATCCGGTAGCTAAGTGATAGACATTAGGGCACCGTCTGGACGGCGCAGTGAGATCACGGAATGTACGTGCAGTTAGATCGCGGAATGCACGAGTTTTCCGCTAGCGCCGGTATTTAGGGCGGTGACTGCGCCTATTAGTTTATCTCATAACGATCGGTATTCCTACCAGGAATCTCCTCAAGTCCTGCCGAACGCTAACAATACTCTTTACATTACTTGTAACAGTTTATCGTGCTAAATATCTTCGCCACCGGCAATCCTTCCGAAATAACAATCAGCGTTAGCCATCACCGTCGCCAATTCTTCAATAGGTTATGAGCCCTGCTTAGCGCCGACAGTTATCGCCCAATTGTTGATGTTGATGTTGATGTTGTTACAGGGTGGTTAAGCTTCACCAGTGGCCTCCTTCCCGAGGCAATTCCCTGCTCTCCCCTGCTAGAGGGGGCACCCTAAGCCATTCACCCCATCCGACTTCAGAGTGTACTCTTTGAGTTTGGCAACTCACCACCAGCATCCAACCAAATTTAGCGGATCAACGGCGCTTCAACTTAGTTATTGGTCAGCTCGCGAGTTCACTTTATCACGTCCTACACCGTCCACAAGATGGGGGGCCACCTCCCATTTCATCACCTCTCAAACTCCCCGAGAGGTCGGCAGGCGGATTTGAACCCGGACGCGCCGGGACGCGACGGGAGCAGAAGCCAGGCCTTAACTTCTGCCAGCCGCCTGCCAATTGTTATTTCTATCCCTCATCAACAATGGTTAAGGACAAGCTTGATGAGTCGCTGGATCTCAACAACTACTCTACCTGGCAAATTCGGTTCAGCGTGTTGTGCATGGAGCTTGGGCTTGAGCAATCCCTGCTCGCCGAGCCGTGCAACGAGGAGCAAATTCGACAGTCACGGAAGGTCATCAATCTGCTCATCAAGAACGTCAAGGATCATCATTTGCCGATGGTTACCGGTGCTGCCAACGCGAAGAAGGCCTGGGACGCCTTGGTATCTATGTTTGCTGCCAACAACAACGCCCGCAAGGTGTCTCTACGTCAAGAATTCAGCCGTTTTAAGATGGTCGACGGCGAACCTCTTCCGATGTACTTTGCGCGTGCAAGGCAGCTGCAAACAGATTTATTGGGAGTCGGCCACGTAGTTAACGACTCCGAGCTGGCGTACACCGTGCTAGTTGGTCTACCCAGTCGGTACAGCGTGGTGACGACTACATTACTTATGCGCGACGGCGATTTGGACATGGCGAGCGTCACAGCAAAGCTTCTCTCTATCGAGACGGCTAACGGTGGGTCGGGCAAGCCTACCGAGTCGGCAGCCTTCGCGTCTGTCGGCGGTTCGACGTTCGGCGCTTCTACTTCTGGTTATGGTAGCCGGGGGCCGGCTAACAACAGCTCGGGACATAGTCGGAAGCAAGTCATCTGCTACTACTGTAATAAACCTGGGCACGTGGTTAAGGACTGCAGGCAGCTTAAGGCGCTGAAGCAGTCGTCAAATTCTGGCTACAAGGGTGGCTACAGCAACAGTAGTAACGGAGGTAGTGGCAGCGGAGCTAGCGGCAGCAAGCCAGGATCCGGTGGATCAGCTAGGGGGCCAGGAGTTCCGCGGCAGGTAGCATTCGTGGCATACAACAGCAATCGTCCGACGGAATGGTTTCTGGACTCAGCCGCCACTCACCACATAACGTATGACCGCTCAGAACTTTCCAACGTGCGGTTGTTGGAGCCATGGGAGCGCTTCAACATCATGGGCATCAAGGTCTCTTCGACCGACTGAAGTTGGCACGCTTATGATTCGGTCTAACGTCAACGATAAACAGGCCATCACTTTCAAGAAGGTCTACGTCGACGAGGAGGCCACCGCCAAAATCATATCGGTACGCATCATTGATGATCGTGGAGGCAGTGTGGTCTTCGGCGGCGGACAGGCGAAAGTATACGTACAGAACCAGTTGGTGCTGACTGGAAAGCGGGATGGGGACTTGTATCCCGTCTGCTACAGCAGTGGAGGTACGGGAGCTCTGAAGAGGACGCAGCGTGAAGACAACAGGATACCTTCTGGTGGTGATGCAGTGTGTGCTGCCGTGGGTATCGGAGCTGAACGTGCAGCACTTTGGCACCGAAGGTATGGCCACTTGGGATACAGCAACCTTGAGACGTTGCTGCGTCATAATATGGTAGCTGGATTTGATGTTGACCGACACAGCATACAATCAGCCAGCACGTGTGTGTGTGAGACTTGCGTCCTTGCTAAACATACACGTGGTCCTTTTCCGTTATCTGGGCATAAGGCAGCGCAGCCTCTCGCGCTCATTCACATGGATGTGTGTGGGCCTATGCCTGAACCTTCGCCTAGTGGTTCGCGTTACGTGACAACCCTGCTTGACGACCATACTGGTCTTTCAGCTGTTGCGTTTACAGCGACCAAGGAGGAGGTCTACCAGAAGATGGTGGTAATGATAGCGGAACTGGAGCGTGCTACTGGCAGACAGGTTAAGGAGGTGCGTACAGATCGTGGCGGGGAGTTCGTTAATACTCGCACGAAGGCCTATTTCGCTTCCAGGGGTATTCTACACGGAACTACGGTAGGCTACACCCCTGAGCAGAACGGAGCTGCAGAATGTTTAAATCGCACTCTTTTGGACAAGACTAGGGCTATGCTAGTTGAGTCTGGACTGCCTAAATCATTATGGGCGGAGGCGTTAGCGACAGCCAACTATCTTAGGAATGTGTCGCCAACTGCTGGGTCAACCGTCACTCCGTATGAAGCTTTCTTTAACGTTCGTCCGAACGTCAGTCACCTGCGAGTCTTTGGATGCGTTGCCTACGTCCACGTACCCGACGTCAAGCGCGACAAGTTCGACCCGGTGAGCAGGCGTGGAATACTTGTCGGATACGGGAACGGTGGACAGTATCGTGTACTATACGAGGACGGCATTATTGCCGTAGTTTCTAACGTTCGTTTCGATGAATCTAATGTCGGCCGGCGGCGTAATACCGGGGACTCCGATTATGAGTCCGATGCCGACGAAGAGGAGGAGTTTCGCACTAGTTTATCTGGTGAGGGATCGCTGCCTAGGGCTGGCGAAGGGACACCAGGTAGCACCGTCGGCGAGGGATCGCCGCATTTGGGTGGCGAGGGGGCGCCGGCTGGGGCTGGACCCTCCAGCAGTGCGAACGGGCAAGGAATTAATCAACCTGATGTGGAAATGGCAGGGACCCGGTATCCAGTTAGAGAACGTAAACGCCCTGGCGAGTGGTGGCGAAACGAACCTGGTCGCACTGTTACTGGTCGTGTTAACGTTGCTTTCTCTGCTGATATTCCGGAACCTAATTCTTTTGCAGAAGCCATTGCGAGTCCACATGCAGACGACTGGCGGCGTGCGATGGATGAGGAGATCGCCGCTCAGATGGCCAACCATACCTGGGAGCTTAAGAAGCCGCCGCCTGGTACACGTTTACTGGTACACGTTTACTGCCTTGTCGGTGGGTGTATAAGGTAAAGCATGATGCAGACATTACCATGTGGAGCGCTTTAAGGCGCGTTTAGTTGCCAAGGGTTTCGAGCAACGCGAGGGGATTGATTATGGGGAGTTGTTTGCCCCTACCTCTCGTGGTTCGTCATTGCGTGCTTTATTAGCAGTTGCCGCAGCCCGGAACATGACGGTACATCAACTCGATGTGTCTACTGCGTTTCTGAATGGTGAGCTGAAGGAGGAGTTGTGGATGAAGCAACCGCCTGGGTATGCATCCAGTGACCGGTCGCTTGCGTGCAAGCTGCAGAAGTCTATTTACGGTTTAAAGCAGGCACCCCGTTGCTGGTATGAAAAGCTATCAGCAGAGTTCGCCAAGCTGGGTCTTTATCCTTCGAAGTCTGATCCGGCGATGTTTGTTAAGACTGACGAGCGTGGGGTTGTTATTGCTTTGGTGCACGTAGATGATACCATTGTTGCGTCGGAAGACCCGGAAATGGTCCGGGCAATTAAAGCTGCAATTGCGAAGGTCTTCAAGGTGCGCGACCTTGGAGAAGCGAAGGTGTTTTTGGGCATGGAAATTAGGAGGGAGAAGTCGGGTGAAATAGTGTTGTCGCAACATAGGTATATTTCGCAGCTATTGGAGCGTCATAAGTTGGTTGACGCCAAGCCGAGGTCTACTCCTTTGCCTCCGGGTTTTAGATACACTCCTACGGGGGACAGAGAGGAGCTGCTGGGCAATCCCACTGAGTATAGGGCTTTGGTGGGAGAATTGAACTATCTTGCGACGAACACGCGGCCTGATCTTTTCTATGCATTGAGTGTTTTGTCCCGGCATATGGCCACACCTACGAAGACTGCCATGAACTTGGCCACTGGCGTTCTGCGTTACCTGGCGGGTACTCGCGAACTAGGATTGCGTTTTGGGGGTGTTGGCGACGTTGCTATGTCCGGGTATAGCGATTCTGACTGGGCAGGAGACCCAGTTACGCGGCGTTCGACTTCCGGCTACGTTTTCACTCTTAATGGGGCTGCGATTAGCTGGAGCAGCCAACTTCAACGTACTGTGGCGGCTTCGTCGGTGGAGGCCGAGTATCAAGCGACAGCGGCAGCTGTTCGCGAGGCTTTGTGGCTTCGCAAGCTGATGGTTGATTTGGGTTTACCTGAGAGCGCTATCAAGATTCAAATAGATTCCCAGGGGGCGCTTAGCTTAGGAAATAACCCGATTACGTCTGCTCGGTCGAAGCACATCGACGTTCAGCATCACATAGTGCGTGAGAGGGTGAATAGCGGTGAGGTGCAGTTGGAATACTGCCCTACGGAGTGGATGGTTGCGGATGTGCTCACGAAGGCTCTAGGCGAGGTGAAATTCAAACGTTGCCGAGATGCGATGGGCCTTGTGTGAAGCGTGCTGATGAACTTGGAACTCGTTGGGATACGGCCCGAGGGGGCGTGTTGAGGAAACGGTCCTCTCCCGACTCGTGTAGTTGTCGACCCCGGGTCTGCGCCTAACTAATGGGGAAGACTTACCCCAGAACCTTATGGGCTACCGATGCATATCCGGTAGCTAAGTGATAGACATTAGGGCACCGTCAGGACGGCGCAGTGAGATCGCGGAATGTACGTGCAGTTAGATCGCGGAATGTACGAGTTTTCCGCTAGCGCCGGTATTTAGGGCGGTGACTGCGCTTATTTGTTTATCTCACTACGATCGGTATTCCTCATAGGAATCTCCTCAAGTCCTGCCGAACGCTAATAATACTCTTTACATTACTTGTAACATTTTATCGTGCTAAATATCTTCGCCACCGGCAATCCTTCCGGAATAACAATCAGCGTTAGCCGTCACCGTCGCCAATTCTCCAATAGTTCAAACGGTGCAGAGAAGCTATGGGCGTTGTGTGAAGTGCCCATTGGCGGAGGTCTGGTCTGGGTTGACACTACTGCAATAAGCGGTTTAAGGTCCTGGGTTCGATTCCTGGGGAGACCCCCGAATTAGTCGGGAGCGCGAGATTATGGCTAGCTGCTAAGATGTGGAGTTGAGGTCACAGTAGATGGACCAGATTCGCACGCTAGATTGGTGGCGATTGCCGAACCCTCCGTCTCTTCGGGTGTTCGGGTGAATGGATGAGGAGGGGTCCCTGAAGGCTGGATCCGCCGCCTCGGACTTACAGTTCGTATGGCGAAGTACAGTGTGGTAGTGGTGGATGGTGCTTTAAGGTGATAAATGATCTAGAACTGACAATGTGATAAAGCGGCCCAGAAGCCTCCCACTCTGTAACATTACATTACATTACATAAATGTGCTACTGCGAGTTGGGATATGTCCCAAGGGGGCGTGTTGAAGGGCGGTCCTATCCCAACGTAGATAGTTGGTAGTTAGGACCGCCCTTCAACACCTTCAACACGGTCGTAAGTGACGTGGTGAGTAGATGCGGAGTCCAGGAACCATCCCGTCGGACGCTTGCTGTTGATGTTGTTGCTGTTGCTGTTGATATTGTTACAGGGTGGTTAAGCTTCACCAGTGGCCTCCTTCCCGAGGCAATTCCCTGCTCTCCCCTGCTAGAGGGGCACCCTAAGCCATTCACCCCATCTGACTTCAGAGTGTACTCTTTGAGTTTGGCAACTCACCACCAGCATCCAACCAAATCTAGCGGATCAACAGCGCCTCAACTTATTTCCTGGTCAGTTCGCGAGAAGATATTATCACGTCCTACACCGTCCACAAGCTGGGGGGCCACCTCCCATTTCACCACCTCTCAAACACCCGAGAGGACGGCAGGCGGATTTTAACCCGGGTCGACCGGGAGCCGAAGTCAGGCCTTAACCTCTGCCAGCCGCCTGCCGCGGCCGTTGTATGCCACGAACGCTACCTGCCGTGGAACTCCTGGTCCCCTAGCTGATCCACCGGACCCAGGCTTGCTTCCGCTAGCTCCACCGCCACTGCT
Source organism: Volvox carteri f. nagariensis (assembly GCF_000143455.1). NCBI lineage: Eukaryota > Viridiplantae > Chlorophyta > Chlorophyceae > Chlamydomonadales > Volvocaceae > Volvox > Volvox carteri. The sequence continues at coordinate 310,073 of NW_003307619.1, forward strand.
GCTGTTACCACCCTCATTCTGTCCAGAAATTGACAACTGTTTCAGCGCTTTCAGCTGCCTGCAGTCCTGAACCACGTGCCCAGGCTTGTTGCAGTAGTAGCAGGTGAGCTGCTTCTTACTGTGTCCCGAGCTGCTGCTAGCCGGCCCTCAGCTGCCATAACCAGAAATAGAAACGCCAAACACTGAACCGCCGACAGATGCAAAGGCTGCCGATCGGTAGGCTTTCTGGACCCACCGTTAGCCGTCTCGATAGCTGTAAAATTAGACGTGACGTCCACCATGTCCAGGTCGCCGTCGCGCATTAGTAATGTTGTCGTCACCACGCCAAGAATTCAGCCGCTTCAAGATGGTCGACGGCGAGCCACTTCCGAAGAATATCGCGCGTGCGAGGCAGCTGCAAACGGACTTGTTGGGTGTCGGCCACGTAATTAACGACTCCGAGCTGGCGTATACCGTCCTTCTTGGTCTACCCAATCGGTACAGCGTGGTGATGACAACATTACTGATGCGCGACGGTGACCTGGACATGGTGAATGTCACATCTATTGAAGAATTGGCGACGGTGACAGCTAACGCTGATTGTTATTCCGGAAGGATTGCCGGTGGCGAAGATATTTAGCACGATAAACTGTTACAAGTAATGTAAAGAGTATTGTTAGCGTTCGGCAGGACTTGAGGAGATTCCTGGTAGGAATACCGATCGTTGTGAGATAAACAATTAAGCGCAGTCACCGCCCTAAATACCGGCGCTAGCGGAAAACTGTTGGAAATGATCGACACTCATATACCAGTGAATGGTAGTCACAGTAATAGGACCCAACGGGGGTCCGGCGCTTTGCTGGTCTTAATAGGTTATGAGCCCCGAATGGCGCATTGCGCTGCCGAGAGGTCGCCGGATCGATACCCACTGGCTGTTGCCCAGGGAATGGGAGACCGGGATGAGGCACGGGAAGGCCCGGAGCGAGAGAGTGTCGCTCACGGGGGGGTGTTGGAAATGACTGTTAAGAATATGAAGGAGGCAAGGAGACTGGTTGCGATGTTTGTATTACAATCGGTAGGTGAGTGGTAAACGGCTGGAAGACTTTAGGAGATTCCTACTGAGGAATACCGATCCATACAAAGATGAGATACTAAGACTAGCACAACTCGCGTCTTATATACCAGTACCAATGGAAGTATCGTACAGATGTCCACCATCCCTGGACCCGAGGTCACGTCCGAGATACGCGGCCGAGAGACTCGAGGCAAGGTCCAGGTACGGCCGAGGCAAGTCGAGGTATGGCCGAGGCAAGGTCTAGGCACGTTCGAGGCATTGCCTATCATCGCCTAACTACCAACTATCTACGTTGGGATAGGACCGCCCTTCAACACGCCCCCTCGGGAAATATCCCAACTTGCAGTAGCACATTTGCTCCACCAATGGGCACTTCACACAACGCCCATAGCTTCTCTGCACCGTTTGAACTTCACTTCTCCCAGTGCCTTCGTGAGCGCATCCGCTACCATCCACTCTGTAGGGCAGAACTCCAACTGCACCTCCCCGCTATTCACCCTCTCACGCACTATGTGGTGCTGCACGTCGATGTGCTTCGACCGAGCAGACGTAATCGGATTATTTCCCAAGCTAAGCGCCCCCTGGGAGTCTATCTGGATTTTCACCGCGCTCTCAGGCAAGCCCAAATCGACCATCAGCTTGCGAAGCCACAAAGCTTCACGAACAGCCGCCGCTGTAGCTTGGTACTCAGCCTCCACCGACGAAGCCGCCACAGTACGTTGAAGTTGGCTGCTCCAACTAATCGCAGCCCCATTAAGAGTGAATACGTAACCGGACGTAGAACGCCGCGTAACTGGGTCTCCTGCCCAGTCCGAATCACTGTACCCGGACATTGCAACACTGCCAACACCCCCAAAACGCAATCCTAGTTCGCGAGTACCCGCCAGGTAACGCAGAACACCAGTGGCCAAGTTCATGGCAGTCTTCGTAGGTGTGGCCATATGCCGGGACAAAACGCTCAAGGCATACGAAATGTCAGGCCGCGTGTTCGTCGCCAGATAGTTCAATCCTCCCACCAAAGCCCTATACTCCGTGGGATTGCCCAGCAGCTCCTCTCCGTCCCCCTTAGGAGTGTACCTAAAGCCCGAAGGCAAAGGGGTAGACCTCGGCTTGGCGTCAACCATCCTATGACGCTCTAACAGCTGCTCAATATACCTATGCTGCGACAACACTATCTCACCCGACTTCTCCCTCCTAATTTCCATGCCCAAAAAACACTTCGCTTCTCCAAGGTCACGCACCTTGAAAGACCTTCGCAATTGCGGCTTTTAATGCCCCGGACCATTCCCGGGTCTTCTGATGCAACAATGGTGTCATCTACGTGCACCAAAGCAATAACCACCCCACGCTCGTCCATCTTAACGAACATCGCCGGATCAGACTTCGAAGGATAAAGACCCAGCTTGGCGAACTCTGCTGATAGCTTTTCATACCAGCAACGGGGTGCCTGCTTCAAACCGTAAATAGACCTCTCCAGCTTGCACGCAAGCGACCGGTCACTGGATTCATACCCAGGTGGTTGCTGCATCCACAAATCCTCCTTCAGCTCACCATTCAGAAACGCAGTAGACACATCTAGCTGATGTACCGTCATGTTCCGCGCTGCGGCAACTGCTAGTAAAGCACGTAATGACGAACCATGTGAGGTAGGGGCAAACAACTCCCCATAATCAATCCCTTCGCGTTGCTCGAAACCCTTCGCAACCAATCGCGCCTTAAAACGCTCCACGCTGCCGTCATCGTTGTACTTAACCTTATACACCCAACGACACGGCAACAAACGAGTACCAGGAGATGGCGTCTTCAGCTCCCAAGTACTGTTAGCCATCTGGGCGGCGATCTCCTCGTCCATCGCACGCCGCCAGTCGTCTGCATGTGGACTTGCAATTGCTTCCTCAAACGAATTAGGCTCAGGAATGACAGCAGAGAAAGCAGCATTAACGCGACCAGTGACAGTGCGACCAGGCTCGTTTCGCCACCACTCGCCAGGGCAATTACGCTCTCTAACTGGGTACCGGGTCCCTGCCATTTCCACATCAGGCTGATTGTTACCTTGCACGTTCGCACTGCTGGAAGGTCCAGCCCCAGCCGGCGCCCCCTCGCCACCCAAATGCGGCGATTCCTCGCCGACGGTATTGCCTGATGTTCCTTCGCCAGCCCTAGGCAGCGACCCCTCACCAGGCAAGTTAGTGTGAACGTCCTCCTCCTCATCGGCATCGGACTCATAATCGGAGTCCCCGGCACTACGCCGCCGGCCGACATTAGACTCGTCAAAGCGGACACTGGAGACAACAGCAATAATGCCGTCCTCGTACAGTACACGGTACTGTCCTCCATTCCCGTATCCGACTAGGATTCCTCGCCTGCTTACCGGATCGAGTTTATCTCGCTTGACGTTGGGCACATGAACGTATGCGGCGCATCCAAAGACCCGCAGATGGCTGACATTCGGACGAACACCAAAGAAGGCTTGATGTGGTGTGACGGTTGACCCAGCAGTTGGCGACACGTTCCTGAGGTAGTTTGCAGTCGCCAACGCTTCCGCCCACAGTGATTTTGGGAGTCCAGACTCTATGAGCATTGACCTGGCCTTGTCTAGAAGAGTGCGGTTCAGGCGTTCTGCTGCACCGTTCTGTTCAGGAGTGTAGCCCGCCGTAGTTCCGTGCAAAATACCCCTTGACGCAAAGTAGTTTTTCGTGCGAGTATTCACAAACTCCCCGCCACGATCCGTGCGCACCTCCTTTACCTGCCGACCAGATGCCCGCTCCAGGTCCGCTATCATCACCACCACCTTCTGATATATCTCCTCCTTGGTCGCCGTAAGCGCAACAGCTGACAGACCGGTGTGGTCATCAAGAAGGGTGGTCACGTAACGCGAACCATTTGGTGAAGGTTCAGGCATAGGCCCACACACATCCATGTGAATGAGCGCGAGAGGCTGCGCTGCCTTATGCCCAGTTAACGGAAAAGGACCACGTGTATGCTTTGCAAGGACGCAAGTCTCACACACACACGCGCTGGCTGATTGTATGCTGTGTCGGTCAACATCGAACCCAGTTACCATGTTGTGACGCAGCAACGCCTCAAGGTTGCTGTATCCCAAGTGGCCATACCGTCGGTGCCAAAGTGCTGCACGTTCAGCTCCAATATCCACGGCAGCACACACAGCACCACCACCAGGCGTCCTATTGCCTTCACGCTGCGTCCACTTCAGAGCGCCCGTACCTCCACTGCTGTAGCAGACGGGATACAAGTCCCCATCCCGCTTTCCAGTCAGCACCAACTGGTTCTGTACGTAGACTTTCACCTGTCTGCCGCCGAAGACCACACTGCCTCCACGATCATCAATGATGCGGACCGATAGGATTTTGGCGGTGGCCTCCTCGTCGATGTAGACCTTCTTAAAAGTGATGGCCTGTTTATCGTTGACATTAGACCGAATCATAAGCGTGCCAACTTCAGTCGGCCGAAGAGACTGTCCTTTGATGCCCATGATGTTGAAGCGCTCCCACGGCTCCAACAACCGCACGTTGAGAAGTTCTGAGCGGTCATACGTTATGTGGTGAGTGGCGGCTGAGTCCAGGAACCACCCCTGCGGACGCTCACCATTGTAAGCTGTGAACGCTACCTGCCGCGGGAATCCTGATCCCCTTCCAGACCCACTGGGCCCAGGCTTGCTGCCGCTAGCTCCGCTGCCACCACCACCCTTACCATGTCCATTGCCAGAAATGGACAACTGCTTTAGTGCCTTCAACTTCCTGCAGTCCTTTATATCGTGCCCGGGCTTTTTGCAATAGTGACAAAACAAATGTTTGGGGGAACCGCCAGAACTGCTGCTGGCCGCGCTGTGATTCCTAAGACCAGAACCAGAGGCGCCAAACGTGAGACCGCCGACAGAAGCAAAAGCTGCCGACTCGGTAGGCTTACTAGACCCACCGCTTGCCACCTAGCCAAAAGCTTGGAGGTGACGCTCGCCATGTCCAAATCGCCGTCACGCACCAGCAGGGACGTCGTTACCACGTTGAAGCGGCTGGGTAGACCAACCAGCACTGTGTACGCCAGCTCCGAGTCGCTGATAACGTGCCCCACTCCCAACAAGTCTGACTGTAATTGCCGCGCACGTGCAAAGTACTTTGGTAGCGGCTCGCCGTCGACCATCTTGAAACGGCTGAACTCTTGACGGAGAGCTACCTGTTGGAAATGACCGACACTCATATACCAGTGAATGGTAGCCACAGTAATAGGACCCAACGGGGGTCCGGCGCTTTGCTGGTCTTAACAGGTTATGAGCCCCGAATGGCGCATTGCGCTGCCGAGAGGTCGCCGGATCGATACCCACTGGCTGTTGCCCAGAGAATGGGAGACCGGGATGAGGCACGGGAAGGCCCGGAGCGAGAGAGTGTCGCTCACGGGGGGGTGTTGGAAATGACCGACACTCATATACCAGTGAATGGTAGCCACAGAAATAGGACCCAACGGGGGTCCGGCGCTTTGCTGGTCTTAACACTACCTTGCGTGCGTTATTGTTAGCGACAAACATCGCAGCCAGAGCGTCCCATGCCCTCTTCGCGTTTGCAGCACCCGTAACCATCGGCAAATGGTGATCTTTAACATTCTTGATGAGCAGGTTGATAACCTTACGAGATTGTCGAATCTGCTCCTCGTTTCCCGGCTCGGCGAGCAAGGACTGCTCAAGCCCAAGCTCCATACACAGCGCGCTGAACCGAATTTGCCAGGTGGCGTAGTTGTTCAAGTCCAGAGGCTCGTCAAGCTTGTCCTTCCCCATTGTGGAATACGAGTATTAGAGGTAGGTGCTGCTTAGCGTGAGCCGGGGCTCATAACCTGTTAAGAATATGAAGGAGGCAAGGAGACTGGTTGCGATGTTTGTATTACAATCGGTAGGTGAGTGGTAAACGGCTGGAAGACTTTAGGAGATTCCTACTGAGGAATACCGATCCATACAAAGATGAGATACTAAGACTAGCACAACTCGCGTCTTATATACCAGTACCAATGGAAGTATCGTACAGATGTCCACCATCCCTGGACCCGAGGTCACGTCCGAGATACTCGGCCGAGAGACTCGAGGCAAGGTCGAGGTACGGCCGAGGCAAGTCGAGGTATGGCCGAGGCAAGGTCTAGGCACGTTCGAGGCATTGCCTATCATCGCCTAACTACCAACTATCTACGTTGGGATAGGACCGCCCTTCAACAATGACCGACACTCATATACCAGTGAATGGTAGTCACAGTAATTATTGGAGAATTGGCGACGGTGACAGCTAACGCTAATTGTTATTTCGGAAGGATTGCCGGTGGCGAAGATATTTAGCACGATAAACTGTTACAAGTAATGTAAAGAGTATTGTTAGCGTTCGGCAGGACTTGAGGAGATTCCTGGTAGGAATACCGATCGTTGTGAGATAAACTAATAGGCGCAGTCACCGCCCTAAATACCGGCGCTAGCGGAGAACTCGTACATTCCGCGATCTAACTGCACGTACATTCCGCGATCTCACTGCGCCATCCAGACGGTGCCCTAATGTCTATCACTTAGCTACCGGATATGCATCGGTAGCCCCATAAGGTTCTGGGGTAAGTCTTCCCCATTAGTCAGGCGCAGACCCGGGGTCAAATCCCCTGGTCGACAACCACACGAGTTGGGAGAGGACCGTTTCCTCAACACGCCCCCTCGGGCCGTATCCCAACGAGTACCAAGTTCATCTGCACACTTCACACAAGGCCCATAGCATCTCGGCAACGTTTGAACTTCACCTCGCCCAGAGCCTTCGTTAGTACATCCGCAACCATCCACTCCGTAGGGCAGTATTCCAACTGCACCTCACCGCTATTCACCCTCTCACGCACTATGTGATGCTGCACGTCGATGTGCTTCGACCGAGCAGACGTAATCGGGTTGTTTCCCAAGCTAAGCACCCCCTGGGAGTCTATCTGGATTTTCACCGCGCTCTCAGGCAAGCTCAAATCAACCATCAGCTTGCGAAGCCACAAAGCCTCACGAACAGCCGCCGCTGTAGCTTGGTACTCAGCCTCCACCGACGAAGCCGCCACAGTACGTTGAAGTTGGCTGCTCCAGCTAATCGCAGCCCCATTAAGAGTGAATACGTAACCGGACGTAGAACGCCGCGTAACTGGGTCTCCTGCCCAGTCCGAATCACTGTACCCGGACATAGCAACATCGCCAACACCCCCAAAACGCAATCCTAGTTCGCGAGTCCCCGCCAGGTAACACAGAACGCCAGTTGCCAAGTTCATGGCACACTTCGTGGGTGCGGCCATATGCCGGGACAAAACGCTCAATGCATATGAAATGTCAGGCCGCGTGTTCGTCGCCAGATAGTTCAATTCTCCCACCAAAGCCCTATATTCGGTGGGATTGCCCAGCAGCTCCTCTCCGTCCCCCTTAGGAGTGTACCTAAAGCCCGGAGGCAAAGGGGTAGACCTCGGCTTGGCATCAATCATCCTATGACGCTCCAACAGCTGCGCAATATACCTATGCTGCGACAACACTATCTCACCCGACTTCTCCCTCCTAATTTCCATGCCCAAAAACACCTTCGCTTCTCCAAGGTCGCGCACCTTGAAGACCTTCGCAATTGCGGCTTTAATTGCCCGGACCATTTCCGGGTCTTCCGACGCAACAATAGTGTCATCTACGTGCACCAAAGCAATAACAACCCCACGCTCGTCAGTCATAACGAACATAGCCGGATCAGACTTCGAAGGATAAAGACCCAACTTGGCGAACTCTGCTGATAGTTTTTCATACCAGCAACGGGGTGCCTGCTTTAAACCGTAAATAGACTTCTGCAGCTTGCACGCAAGCGACTGGTCACTGGATGCATACCCAGGCGGTTGCTCCATCCACAACTCCTCCTTCAGCTCACCATTCAGAAACGCAGTAGACACATCGAGCTGATGTACCGTCATGTTCCGGGCTGCGGCAACTGCTAATAAAGCACGCAATGACGAACCACGAGAGGTAGGGGCAAACAACTCCCCATAATCAATCCCTTCGCGTTGCTCGAAACCCTTCGCAACCAATCGCGCCTTAAAACGCTCCACGCTGCCGTCATCGTTGTACTTAACCTTATATACCCAACGACATGGCAACAAACGAGTACCAGGAGGTGGCTTCTTCAGCTCCCAAGTACTATTAGCCATCTGGGCGGCGATCTCCTCGTCCATCGCACGCCGCCAATCGTCTGCATGTGGACTTGCAATTGCTTCCTCAAACGAATTAGGCTCAGGAATACCAGCAGAGAAAGCAGCGTTAACACGACCAGTGACAGTGCGACCAGGTTCGTTTCGCCACCATTCGCCAGGGCGTTTACGCTCTCTAACTGGATACCTAGTTCCCGCCATTTCCACATCAGGCTGATTGATTCCTTGCCCATTCGCACTGCTGGAAGGTCCAGCCCCAGCCGGCGCCCCCTCGCCACCCAAGTGCGGCGATCCCTCGCCGACGGTGCTACCTGGTATCCCTTCGCCAGCCCTAGGCAGCGATCCCTCACCAGGCAAACTAGTGCGAAAATCCTCCTCGTCGTCGGCATCGGACTCATAATCGGAGTCCCCGGCATTACGCCGCCGGCCGACGTTAGATTCATCAAAACGAACGTTAGAAACTACAGCAATAATGCCGTCCTCGTATAGTACACGATACTGTCCACCGTTCCCGTATCCGACAAGAATTCCACGCCTGCTCACCGGGTCGAACTTGTCGCGCTTGACGTCGGGTACGTGGACGTAGGCAACGCATCCAAAGACTCGCAGGTGACTGACGTTCGGACGAACGTTAAAGAAAGCTTCGTACGGAGTGACGGTTGACCCAGCAGTTGGCGACACATTCCTAAGATAGTTGGCTGTCGCTAACGCCTCCGCCCATAATGATTTAGGCAGTCCAGACTCAACTAGCATAGCCCTAGTCTTGTCCAAAAGAGTGCGATTTAAACGTTCTGCAGCTCCGTTCTGCTCAGGGGTGTAGCCTACCGTAGTTCCGTGTAGAATACCCCTGGAAGCGAAATAGGCCTTCGTGCGAGTATTAACGAACTCCCCGCCACGATCTGTACGCACCTCCTTAACCTGCCTGCCAGTAGCGCGCTCCAGTTCCGCTATCATTACCACCATCTTCTGGTAGACCTCCTCCTTGGTCGCTGTAAACGCAACAGCTGAAAGACCAGTATGGTCGTCAAGCAGGGTTGTCACGTAACACGAACCACTAGGCGAAGGTTCAGGCATAGGCCCACACACATCCATGTGAATGAGCGCGAGAGGCTGCGCTGCCTTATGCCCAGATAACGGAAAAGGACCACGTGTATGTTTAGCAAGGACGCAAGTCTCACACACACACGTGCTGGCTGATTGTATGCTGTGTCGGTCAACATCAAATCCAGCTACCATATTATGACGCAGCAACGTCTCAAGGTTGCTGTATCCCAAGTGGCCATACCTTCGGTGCCAAAGTGCTGCACGTTCAGCTCCGATACCCACGGCAGCACACACTGCATCACCACCAGAAGGTATCCTGTTGTCTTCACGCTGTGTCCTCTTCAGAGCTCCCGTACCTCCACTGCTGTAGCAGACGGGATACAAGTCCCCATCCCGCTTTCCAGTCAGCACCAACTGGTTCTGTACGTATACTTTCGCCTGTCCGCCGCCGAAGACCACACTGCCTCCACGATCATCAATGATGCGTACCGATATGATTTTGGCGGTGGCCTCCTCGTCGACGTAGACCTTCTTGAAAGTGATGGCCTGTTTATCGTTGACGTTAGACCGAATCATAAGCGTGCCAACTTCAGTCGGTCGAAGAGACCTTGATGCCCATGATGTTGAAGCGCTCCCATGGCTCCAACAACCGCACGTTGAAAAGTTCTGAGCGGTCATACGTTATGTGGTGAGTGGCGGCTGAGTCCAGAAACCATTCCGTCGGACGATTGCTGTTGTATGCCACGAATGCTACCTGCCGCGGAACTCCTGGCCTCCTAGCTGATCCACCGGATCCTGGCTTGCTGCCGCTAGCTCCGCTGCCACTACCTCCGTTACCACTGTTGCTGTAGCCACC
>NW_003307619.1:320344-324714 GCF_000143455.1 Volvox carteri f. nagariensis
GCCAGCTCGGAGTCGTTAACTACGTGGCCGACTCCCAATAAATCTGTTTGCAGCTGCCTTGCACGCGCAGAGTACATCGGAAGAGGTTCGCCGTCGACCATCTTAAAACGGCTGAATTCTTGACGTAGAGACACCTTGCGGGCGTTGTTGTTGGCAGCAAACATAGATCCCAAGGCGTCCCAGGCCTTCTTCGCGTTGGCAGCACCGGTAACCATCGGCAAATGATGATCCTTGACGTTCTTGATGAGCAGATTGATGACCTTCCGTGACTGTCGAATTTGCTCCTCGTTGCACGGCTCGGCGAGCAGGGATTGCTCAAGCCCAAGCTCCATGCACAACGCGCTGAACCGAATTTGCCAGGTAGAGTAGTTGTTGAGATCCAGCGACTCATCAAGCTTGTCCTTAACCATTGTTGATGAGGGATAGAAATAACAATTGGGCGATAACTGTCGGCGCTAATCGGGGCTCATAACCTATTGAAGAATTGGCGACGGTGACAGCTAACGCTGATTGTTATTCCGGAAGGATTGCCGGTGGCGAAGATATTTAGCACGATAAACTGTTCCAAGTAATGTAAAGAGTATTGTTAGCGTTCGGCAGGACTTGAGGAGATTCCTGGTAGGAATACCGATCGTTGTGAGATAAACAATTAAGCGCAGTCACCGCCCTAAATACCGGCGCTAGCGGAAAACTCGTACATTCCGTGATCTCACTGCGCCGTCCAGAACTGCACGTACATTCCGCGATCTCACTGCGCCGTCCAGACGGTGCCCTAATGTCTATCACTTAGCTACCGGATATGCATCGGTAGCCCCATAAGGTTCTGGGGTAAGTCTTCCCCATTAGTCAGGCGCAGACCCGGGGTCAAATCCCCTGGTCGACAACCACACGAGTTGGGAGAGGACCGTTTCCTCAACACGCCCCCTCGGGCCGTATCCCAACGATTACCAAGTTCATCTGCACACTTCACACAAGGCCCATAGCATCTCGGCAACGTTTGAACTTCACCTCGCCCAGAGCCTTCGTTAGTACATCCGCAACCATCCACTCCGTAGGGCAGTATTCCAACTGCACCTCACCGCTATTCACCCTCTCACGCACTATGTGATGCTGCACGTCGATGTGCTTCGACCGAGCAGACGTAATCGGGTTGTTTCCCAAGCTAAGCGCCCCCTGGGAGTCTATCTGGATTTTCACCGCGCTCTCAGGCAAGCTCAAATCAACCATCAGCTTGCGAAGCCACAAAGCCTCACGAACAGCCGCCGCTGTAGCTTGGTACTCAGCCTCCACCGACGAAGCTGCCACAGTACGTTGAAGTTGGCTGCTCCAGCTAATCGCAGCCCCATTAAGAGTGAATACGTAACCGGACGTAGAACGCCGCGTAACTGGGTCTCCTGCCCAGTCCGAATCACTGTACCCGGACATAGCAACGTCGCCAACACCCCCAAAACGCAATCCTAGTTTGCGAGTACCCGCCAGGTAACGCAGAACGCCAGTGGCCAACTTCATGGCAGTCTTCGTAGGTGTGGCCATATGCCGGGACAAAACACTCAATGCATAAGAAATGTCAGGCCGCGTGTTCGTCACCAGATAGTTCAATTCTCTCACCAAAGCCCTATACTCGGTGGGATTGCCCAGCAGCTCCTCTCCGTCCCCCTTAGGAGTGTACCTAAAGCCCGGAGGCAAAGGGGTAGACCTCGGCTTGGCGTCAATCATCCTATGACGCTCCAACAGCTGCGCAATATACCTATGCTGCGACAACACTATCTCACCCGACTTCTCCCTCCTAATTTCCATGCCCAAAAACACCTTCGCTTCTCCAAGGTCGCGCACCTTGAAGACCTTCGCAATTGCGGCTTTAATTGCCCGGACCATTTCCGGGTCTTCCGACGCAACAATTGTATCATCTACGTGCACCAAAGCAATAACAACCCCACGCTCGTCAGTCTTAACAAACATCGCCGGATCAGACTTCGAAGGATAAAGACCCAACTTGGCGAACTCTGCTGATAGTTTTTCATACCAGCAACGGGGTGCCTGCTTTAAACCGTAAATAGACTTCTGCAGCTTGCACGCAAGCGACCGGTCACTGGATGCATACCCAGGCGGTTGCTCCATCCACAACTCCTCCTTCAGCTCACCATTCAGAAACGCAGTAGACACATCGAGCTGTTGTACCGTCATGTTCCGGGCTGCGGCAACTGCTAATAAAGCACGCAATGACGAACCACGAGAGGTAGGGGCAAACAACTCCCCATAATCAATCCCCTCACGTTGCTCGAAACCCTTGGCAACTAAACGCGCCTTAAAACGCTCCACGCTGCCGTCATCGCTGTACTTAACCTTATATACCCAACGACACGGCAACAAACGAGTACCAGGAGGTGGCGTCTTCAGCTCCCAAGTACTGTTAGCCATCTGGGCGGCGATCTCCTCGTCCATCGCACGCCGCCAGTCGTCTGCATGTGGACTAGCAATTGCTTCCTCAAACGAATTAGGCTCAGGAATACCAGCAGAGAAAGCAGCATTAACGCGACCAGTGACAGTGCGACCAGGTTCGTTTCGCCACCATTCGCCAGGGCGTTTACGCTCTCTAACTGGGTACCTAGTTCCCGCCATTTCCACATCAGGCTGATTGATTCCTTGCCCGTTCGCACTGCTGGAAGGTCCAACCCCAGCCGGCGCCCCCTCGCCACCCAAATGCGGCGATCCCTCGCCGACGGTGCTACCTGGTGTCCCTTCGCCAGCCCTAGGCAGCGATCCCTCACCAGATAAACTAGTGCGAAACTCCTCCTCCTCATCGGCATCGGACTCATAATCGGAGTCCCCGGCATTACGCCGCCGGCCGACGTTAGACTCATCAAAACGAACGTTGGAAACTACGGCAATAATGCCGTCCTCGTATAGTACACGATACTGTCCACCGTTCCCGTATCCGACAAGTATTCCACGCCTGCTCACCGGGTCGAACTTGTCGCGCTTGACATCGGGTACGTGGACGTAGGCAACGCATCCAAAGACTCGCAGGTGACTGACGTTCGGACGAACATTAAAGAAAGCTTCGTACGGAGTGACGGTTGACCCAGCAGTTGGTGACACATTCCTAAGATAGTTGGCTGTCGCTAACGCCTCCGCCCATAATGATTTAGGCAGTCCAGACTCAACTAGCATAGCCCTAGTCTTGTCCAAAAGAGTGCGATTTAAACGTTCTGCAGCTCCGTTCTGCTCAGGGGTGTAGCCTACCGTAGTTCCGTGTAGAATACCCCTGGAAGCGAAATAGGCCTTCGTGCGAGTATTAACGAACTCCCCGCCACGATCTGTACGCACCTCCTTAACCTGTCTGCCAGTAGCACGCTCCAGTTCCGCTATCATTACCACCATCTTCTGGTAGACCTCCTCCTTGGTCGCTGTAAACGCAACAGCTGAAAGACCAGTATGGTCGTCAAGCAGGGTTGTCACGTAACGCGAACCACTAGGCGAAGGTGTTAAGACCAGCAAAGCGCCGGACCCCCGTTGGGTCCTATTACTGTGGCTACCATTCACTGGTATATGAGTGTCGGTCATTTCCAACAGAAGGTTCAGGCATAGGCCCACACACATCCATGTGAATGAGCGCGAGAGGCTGCGCTGCCTTATGCCCAGATAACGGAAAAAGACCACGTGTATGTTTAGCAAGGACGCAAGTCTCACACACACACGTGCTGGCTGATTGTATGCTGTGTCGGTCAACATCAAATCCAGCTACCATATTATGACGCAGCAACGTCTCAAGGTTGCTGTATCCCAAGTGGCCATACCTTCGGTGCCAAAGTGCTGCACGTTCAGCTCCGATACCCACGCCCTATGGCATAAACATGCCGGTTAAAGATATCCTGTTGTCTTCACGCTTCAGAGCTCCCGTACCTCCACTGCTGTAGCAGACGGGATACAAGTCCCCATCCCGCTTTCCAGTCAGCACCAAGTGGTTCTGTACGTATACTTTCGCCTGTCCGCCGCCGAAGACCACACTGCCTCCACGATCATCAATGATGCGTACCGATATGATTTTGGCGGTGGCCTCCTCGTCGACGTAGACCTTCTTGAAAGTGATGGCCTGTTTATCGTTGACGTTAGACCGAATCGTAAGCGTGCCAACTTCAGTCGGTCGAAGAGATTGTCCCTTGATGCCCATGATGTTGAAGCGCTCCCACGGCTCCAACAACCGCACGTTGAAAAGTTCTGAGCGGTCATACGTTATGTGGTGAGTGGCGGCTGAGTCCAGAAACCATTCCGTCGGACGATTGCTGTTGTATGCCACGAATGCTACCTGCCGCGGAACTCCTGGCCCCCTAGCTGATCCACCGGATCCTGGCTTGCTGCCGCTAGCTCCC
>NW_003307619.1:324764-325668 GCF_000143455.1 Volvox carteri f. nagariensis
GTTTATGCCATAGGGAGTATCCCGGTAGCTCGGGAAGCATCGTTCGCCAATATTAATTAAAGGCCTCTAACGCTGCAGGAAAATTTTAGTAGAAGATTTAGAACTATGTATGTATTTAGTTTTAGCGTTTGTTCCCGCTTTGAGGGCGTGAAATGCCGTGTCATTGTCCCTAATAAGTCATTGTCCCGGCATTTCGGCCGATGTCCCCAAGCAACTGCTTTGCGTCCATGTCACTAGATTGGCGCAATAGGTTGACAAGGTCGTCCATGTTGAGGAAACGGTCCTCTCCCAACTCGTGTGGTTGTCGACCAGGGGATTTGACCCCGGGTCTGCACCTGACTAATGGGGAAATCTTACCCCAGAACCTTATGGGGCTACCGATGCATATCCGGTAGCTAAGTGATAGACATTAGGGCACCGTCTGGACGGCGCAGTGAGATCGCGAAATGTACGTGCAGTTAGATCGCGGAATGTACGAGTTTTCCGCTAGCGCCGGTATTTAGGGCGGTGACTGCGCCTATTAGTTTATCTCACAACGATCGGTATTCCTACCAGGAATCTCCTCAAGTCCTGCCGAACGCTAACAATACTCTTTACATTACTTGTAACAGTTTATCGTGCTAAATATCTTCGCCACCGGCAATCCTTCCGGAATAACAATTAGCGTTAGCTGTCACCGTCGCCAATTCTTCAATAGGTTATGAGCCCCGTTTAGCGCCGACAGTTATCGCCCAATTGTTATTTCTATCCCTCATCAACAATGGTTAAGGACAAGCTTGATGAGTCGCTGGATCTCAACAACTACTCTACCTGGCAAATTCGATTTAGCGCGATGTGCATGGAGCTTGGGCTTGAGCAATCCCTGCTCGCCGAGCCGGCAACGAGGAGCAGATTCGACAGTCAC
>NW_003307619.1:328466-343925 GCF_000143455.1 Volvox carteri f. nagariensis
GCTTAGCTTGGGAAACAACCCGATTACGTCTGCTCGGTCGAAGCACATCGACGTGCAGCATCACATAGTGCGTGAGAGGGTGAATAGCGGTGAGGTGCAGTTGGAATACTGCCCTACGGAGTGGATGGTTGCGGATGTACTAACAAAGGCTCTGGGCGAGGTGAAGTTCAAACGTTGCCGAGATGCTATGGGCCTTGTGTGAAGTATGCAGATGAACTTGGTACTCGTTGGGATACGGCCCGAGGGGGCGTGTTGAGGAAACGGTCCTCTCCCAACTCGTGTGGTTGTCGACCAGGGGATTTGACCCCGGGTCTGCACCTGACTAATGGGGAAATCTTACCCCAGAACCTTATGGGGCTACCGATGCATATCCGGTAGCTAAGTGATAGACATTAGGGCACCGTCTGGACGGCGCAGTGAGATCGCGAAATGTACGTGCAGTTAGATCGCGGAATGTACGAGTTTTCCGCTAGCGCCGGTATTTAGGGCGGTGACTGCGCCTATTAGTTTATCTCACAACGATCGGTATTCCTACCAGGAATCTCCTCAAGTCCTGCCGAACGCTAACAATACTCTTTACATTACTTGTAACAGTTTATCGTGCTAAATATCTTCGCCACCGGCAATCCTTCCGGAATAACAATTAGCGTTAGCTGTCACCGTCGCCAATTCTTCAATAGTCCATATGGCACCTTTCCTTGGACAAGGCATCCTCCAATTGGCACGCGGTAAATTGACTTAGATTGTTTGCCCTGGCAAACTTATGTACTCCAAAACTCATCCACTGGACGATGCTGGCTGTATTTGTTGCGTGGGCAATCTTGTCGCCGACGGGCGATGTTGTCCAGGGTGTTCCGGTCAAACTCGTAGGCGCCGACCTCATTACCGTTGTCCATGGACATTGTGTTGGAAGGATACGTTAAGGTTCAGATAAAATGAAGAAATGAAGAAGCGCTCCTTCATAGTATGGAGATGGTAGAATCTTCAAGCAACTTTTGAACGACCAGGGAGAGTTGCTGATAGGCGAATTTGTATGAAGCTATAGACTTCCTTTATTCTTTCAAGGTAAATGAATGCTTATGTATTCGTCCGTTGGTAGCGTGAAGCTTTGAACACTCTTTGTACGGCAGATTCGGCACAATGTTTTGCCTCATTGCGATGTTGCCTGAAAATTTTGAACAGAAGGGATCACTGCTCATGCTGGTGCAGCAAGACATGTAAGGAGATGGCCTGGTCACAATCCAGCAGTCATATATCGACAATCTCAAGCTATGACAACTTGTTACATGTGTCTGTAATGAAAAAGGGACTTTGCGATGGTGTGGGGAGCTCTTTGAGTGGTGGGACTGTGGAAATCCAGTTTGTTTCGCCCGTAACAAGTTTGTTACGGGCGAAACAACGTCACTCTGAAACGTTTGGATATGCCTATGCAACACATTTCCTCAATTTCATGAACTGCAAGTATTCTAATCCAACATCACCCCAATCTCAGTGTAAACTAGTCTCCAAATGTGCCTGCACAAGACTGTCACCCCTGTCACCCGGCATTCACATTGCCTTAACCTCCTCAAGCTTGTCCGGGTGTGACACGTGGGCATGAACCTTGTGACAATGGGCATTGTCACAAAGAAACTGGTTGCAATCAGAAATGCATTTTTGCTCATGCCAGGTTACCGACATCGGTTACCGATTACTGGGGATGGTTAACAGATAACGGTTCGCCCGGTAATCCTACCGACCGGTTACCCATCTCGTTAACTGGACCCGTTAGGTCGGAACCGGGCCGGAACCGGCCTGGAGTATGCCATTGGGACGGCAGCACACACTGCATCACCACCAGAAGGTATCCTGTTGTCTTCACGCTGCGTCCTCTTCAGTGCTCCCGTACCTCCACTGCTGTAGCAGACGGGATACAAGTCCCCATCCCGCTTTCCAGTCAGCACCAACTGGTTCTGTACGTATACTTTTGCCTGTCCGCCGCCGAAGACCACACTGCCTCCACGATCATCAATGATGCGTACCGATATGATTTTGGCGGTGGCTTCCTCGTCGACGTAGACCTTCTTGAAAGTGATGGCCTGTTTATCGTTGACGTTAGACCGAATCGTAAGCGTGCCAACTTCAGTCGGTCGAAGAGATTGTCCCTTGATGCCCATGATGTTGAAGCGCTCCCACGGCTCCAACAACCGCACGTTGGAAAGTTCTGAGCGGTCATAAGTTATGTGGTGAGTGGCTGCTGAGTCCAGAAACCATTCCGTCGGACGATTGCTGTTGTATGCCACGAACTGCCGCGGAACTCCTGGCCCCCTAGGTGATCCACCGGATCCTGGCTTGCTGCCGCTAGCTCCGCTGCCACTACCTCCGTTACCACTGTTGCTGTAGCCACCCTTGTAGCCAGAATTTGACGACTGCTTCAGCGCCTTAAGCTGCCTGCAGTCCTTAACCACGTGCCCAGGTTTATTACAGTAGTAGCAGATGACTTGCTTCCGACTATGTCCCGAGCTGTTGTTAGCCGGCCCCCGGCTACCATAACCAGAAGTAGAAGCGCCGAACGTCAAACCGCCGACAGACGCGAAGGCTGCCGACTCGGTAGGCTTGCCCGACCCACCGTTAGCTGTCTCGATAGAGAGAAGCTTTGCTGTGACGCTCGCCATGTCCAAATCGCCGTCGCGCATAAGTAATGTAGTCGTCACCACGCTGTACCGACTGGGTAGACCAACTAGCACGGTGTACGCCAGCTCGGAGTCGTTAACTACGTGGCCGACTCCCAATAAATCTGTTTGCAGCTGCCTTGCACGCGCAAAGTACATCGGAAGAGGTTCGCCGTCGACCATCTTAAAACGGCTGAATTCTTGACGTAGAGACACCTTGCAGGCGTTGTTGTTGGCAGCAAACATAGATCCCAAGGCGTCCCAGGCCTTCTTCGCGTTGGCAGCACCGGTAACCATCGGCAAATGATGATCCTTGACGTTCTTGATGAGCAGATTGATGACCTTCCGTGACTGTCGAATTTGCTCCTCGTTGCACGGCTCGGCGAGCAGGGATTGCTCAAGCCCAAGCTCCATGCACAACGCGCTGAACCGAATTTGCCAGGTAGAGTAGTTGTTGAGATCCAGCGACTCATCAAGCTTGTGTTAACCATTGTTGATGAGGGATAGAAATAACAATTGGGCGATAACTGTCGGCGCTAAACGGGACTCATAACCTATTGAAGGATTGGCGACGGTGACGGCTAACGCTGATTGTTATTCTGGAAGGATTGCCGGTGGCGAAGATATTTAGCACGATAAACTGTTACAAGTAATGTAAAGAGTATTGTTAGCGTTCGGCAGGACTTGAGGAGATTCCTGGTAGGAATACCGATCGTTGTGAGATAAACTAATAGGCGCAGTCACCGCCCTAAATACCGGCGCTAGCGAAAAACTCGTACATTCCGCGATCTAACTGCACGTACATTCCGTGATCTCACTGCGCCGTCCAGACGGTGCCCTAATGTCTATCACTTAGCTACCGGATATGCATCGGTAGCCCCATAAGGTTCTGGGGTAAGTCTTCCCCATTAGTCAGGCGCAGACCCGGGGTCAAATCCCCTGGTCGACAACCACACGAGTTGGGAGAGGACCGTTTCCTCAACATGAGGTGCAGTTGGAGTATTGCCCTACGGAGTGGATGGTTGCGGATGTGCTAACGAAGGCTCTGGGCGAGTTGAAATTTAAACGTTGCCGAGATGCGATGGGCCTTGTGTGAAGTGTGCAGGTGAACTTGGTACTCGTTGGGATACGGCCCGAGGGGGCATGTTGAGGAAACGGTCCTCTCCCAACTCGTGTGGTTGTCGACCAGGGGATTTGACCCCGGGGGGTCTGCGCCTGACTAATGGGGAAATCTTACCCCAGAACCTTATGGGCTACCGATGCATATCCGGTAGCTAAGTGATAGACATTTGGGCACCGTCAGGACGGCGCAGTGAGATCGCGGAATGTACGTGCAGTTAGATCGCGGAATGTACGAGTTTTCCGCTAGCGCCGGTATTTAGGGCGGTGACTGCGCTTATTTGTTTATCTCACTACGATCGGTATTCCTCATAGGAATCTCCTCAAGTCCTGCCGAACGCTAATAATACTCTTTACATTACTTGTAATGTAATGTAATGTAATGTTACAGAGTGGGAGGCTTCTGGGCCGCTTTATCACATTGTCAGTTCTAGATCATTTATCACCTTATAGCACCATCCACCACTACCACACTGTACTTCGCCATACGAACTGTAAGTCCAAGGCGGCGGATCCAGCCTTCAGGGACCCCTCCTCATACATTCACCCGAACACCCGAAGAGACGGAGGGTTCGGCAATCGCCACCAATCCAGCGTGCGAATCTGGTCCATCAACTGTGACCTCAACTCTACATCTCAGCAGCTAGCCATAATCTCGCGCTCCCGACTAATTCGGGGGTCTCCCCAGAAATCGAACCCAGGACCTTAAACCGCTAATTGCAGTAGTGTCAACCCAGACATTACTTGTAACACTTTGTCGTGCTAAATATCTTCGCCACCGGCAATCCTTCCGGAATAACAATCAGCGTTAGCCGTCACCGTCGCCAATTCTTCAATACTACGGCCGGCGGCGTAATGCCGGGGACTCCGATTATGAGTCCGATGCCGACGAGGAGGAGGAGTTTCGCACTAGTTTATCTGGTGAGGGATTTGTTGAGGAAACGGTCCTCTCCCAACTCGTGTGGTTGTCGACCAGGGGATTTGACCCCGGGTCTGCGCCTGACTAATGGGGAAGACTTACCCCAGAACCTTATGGGGCTACCGATGCATATCCGGTAGCTAAGTGATAGACATTAGGGCACCGTCTGGACGGCGCAGTGAGATCGCGGAATGTACGAGTTTTCCGCTAGCGCCGGTATTTAGGGCGGTGACTGCGCTTAATTGTTTATCTCATAACGATCGGTATTCCTACCAGGAATCTCCTCAAGTCCTGCCGAACGCTAACAATACTCTTTACATTACTTGGAACAGTTTATCGTGCTAAATATCTTCGCCACCGGCAATCCTTCTGAAATAACAATCAGCGTTAACCGTTACCGTCGCCAATTCTTTAACAGGTTATAAGCCCCGAATGACGCATTGCGCTGACGAGAGGTCGCCGGATCGATACCCACTGGCTGATGCCCAGAGAATGGGAGACCGGGATGAGGCACGGAAAGGCCCGGAGCGAGAAAGTGTCGCTCACGGGGGGGTGTTGGAAATGACCGACACTCATATACCAGTGAATGGTAGCCACAGTAATAGGACCCAACGGGGGTCCGGCGCTTTTCTCGATACCATATTGAAGAATTGGCGACGGTGACGGTTAACGCTGATTGTTATTTCGGAAGGATTGCCGGTGGCGAAGATATTTAGCACGATAAACTGTTCCAAGTAATGTAAAGAGTATTGTTAGCGTTCGGCAGGACTTGAGGAGATTCCTGGTAGGAATACCGATCGTTATGAGATAAACTAATAGACGCAGTCACCGCCCTAAATACCGGCGCTAGCGGAGAACTCGTACATTCCGCGATCTAACTGCACGTACATTCCGCGATCTCACTGCGCCGTCCAGACGGTGCCCTAATGTCTATCACTTAGCTACCGGATATGCATCGATAGCCCCATAAGGTTCTGGGGTAAGTCTTCCCCATTAGTCAGGCGCAGACCCGGGGTCAAATCCCTTGGTCGACAACCACACGAGTTGGGAGAGGACCATTTCCTCAACACGCCCCCTCGGGCCGTATCCCAACGAGTACCAAGTTCATCTGCACACTTCACACAAGGCCCATAGCATCTCGGCAACGTTTGAACTTCACCTCGCCCAGAGCCTTCGTTAGTACATCCGCAACCATCCACTCCGTAGGGCAGTATTCCAACTGCACCTCACCGCTATTCACCCTCTCACGCACTATGTGATGCTGCACGTCGATGTGCTTCGACCGAGCAGACGTAATCGGGTTGTTTCCCAAGCTAAGCGCCCCCTGGGAGTCTATCTGGATTTTCACCGCGCTCTCAGGCAAGCTCAAATCAACCATCAGCTTGCGAAGCCACAAAGCCTCACGAACAGCCGCCGCTGTAGCTTGGTACTCAGCCTCCACCGACGAAGCCGCCACAGTACGTTGAAGTTGGCTGCTCCAGCTAATCGCAGCCCCATTAAGAGTGAATACATAACCGGACGTAGAACGCCGCGTAACTGGGTCTCCTGCCCAGTCCGAATCACTGTACCCGGACATAGCAACGTCGCCAACACCCCCAAAACGCAATCCTAGTTCGCGAGTCCCCGCCAGGTAACGCAGAACGCCGATTGCCAAGTTCATGGCAGTCTTCGTAGGTGCGGCCATATGCCGGGACAAAACGCTCAATGCATATGAAATGTCAGGCCGCGTGTTCGTCGCCAGATAGTTCAATTCTCCCACCGAAGCCCTATACTCTGTGGGATTGCCCAGCAGCTCCTCTCCGTCCCCCTTAGGAGTGTACCTTAAGCCCGGAGGCAAAGGGGTAGACCTCGGCTTGGCGTCAATCATCCTATGACGCTCCAACAGCTGCGCAATATACCTATGCTGCGACAACACTATCTCACCCGACTTCTCCCTCCTAATTTCCATGCCCCCAAACACCTTCGCTTCTCCAAGGTCGCGCACCTTGAAGACCTTCGCAATTGCGGCTTTAATTGCCCGGACCATTTCCGGGTCTTCCGACGCAACAATTGTATCATCTACGTGCACCAAAGCAATAACAACCCCACGCTCGTCAGTCTTAACGAACATCGCCGGATCAGACTTCGAAGGATAAAGACCCAACTTGGCGAACTCTGCTGATAGTTTTTCATACCAGCAACGGGGTGCCTGCTTTAAACCGTAAATAGACTTCTGCAGCTTGCACGCAAGCGACCGGTCACTGGATACATACCCAGGCGGTTGCTGCATCCACAACTCCTCCTTCAGCTCACCATTCAGAAACGCAGTAGACACATCGAGTTGATGTACCGTCATGTTCCGGGCTGCGGCAACTGCTAATAAAGCACGCAATGACGAACCACGAGAGGTAGGGGCAAACAACTCCCCATAATCAATCCCCTCACGTTGCTCGAAACCCTTGGCAACTAAACGCGCCTTAAAACGCTCCACGCTGCCATCATCGCTGTACTTAACCTTATATACCCAACGACACGGCAACAAACGAGTACCAGGAGGTGGCTTCTTCAGCTCCCAAGTACTATTAGCCATCTGGGCGGCGATCTCCTCGTCCATCGCACGCCGCCAGTCGTCTGCATGTGGACTAGCAATTGCTTCCTCAAACGAATTAGGCTCAAGAATACCAGCAGAGAAAGCAGCGTTAACGCGACCAGTGACAGTGCGACCAGGTTCGTTTCGCCACCATTCGCCAGAGCGTTTACGCTCTCTAACTGGGTACCTAGTTCCCGCCATTTCCACATCAGGCTGATTGATTCCTTGCCCATTCGCACTGCTGGAAGGTCCAGCCCCAGCCGGCGCCCCCTCGCCACCCAAATGCGGCGATCCCTCGCCGACGGTGCTACCTGGTGTCCCTTCGCCAACCCTAGGCAGCGATCCCTCATCAGATAGACTAGTGCGAAACTCCTCCTCCTCGTCGGCATCGGACTCATAATCGGAGTGTTGAGGAAACGGTCCTCTCCCAACTCGTGTGGTTGTCGACCAGGGGATTTGACCCCGGGTCTGCGCCTGACTAATGGGGAAGACTTACCCCAGAACCTTATGGGGCTACCGATGCATATCCGGTAGCTAAGTGATAGACATTAGGGCACCGTCTGGACGGCGCAGTGAGATCGCGGAATGTACGTGCAGTTAGATCGCGGAATGTACGAGTTTTCCGCTAGCGCCGGTATTTAGGGCGGTGATTGCGCCTATTAGTTTATCTCAACGATCGGTATTCCTACCAGGAATCTCCTCAAGTCCTGCCGAACGCTAACAATACTCTTTACATACACAATGCCGTCATCGTTGTACTTAACCTTATACACCCAACGACACGGTGATAAACGAGTACCAGGAGGTGGCGTCTTCAGCTCCCAAGTACTGTTAGCCATCTGGGCGGCGATCTCCTCGTCCATCGCACGACGCCAATCGTCTGCATGTGGACTTGCAATGGCTTCCGCAAACGAATTCGGTTCAGGAATGACAGCAGAAAAAGCAGCATTAACACGACCAGTAACAGTGCGACCAGGCTCGTTTCGCCACCACTCGCCAGGACGTTCACGCTGTTGAGGAAACGGTCCTCTCACAACTCGTGTGGTTGTCGACCAGGGGATTTGACCCCGCGTCTGCGCCTGACTAATGGGGAAGACTTACCCCAGAACCTTATGGGGCTACCGATGCATATCCGGTAGCTAAGTGATAGACATTAGGGCACCGTCTGGACGGCGCAGTGAGATCACGGAATGTACGTGCAGTTAGATCGCGGAATGTACGAGTTTTCCGCTAGCGCCGGTATTTAGGGCGGTGACTGCGCCTATTAGTTTATCTCACAACGATCGGTATTCCTACCAGGAATCTCCTCAAGTCCTGCCGAACGCAAACAATACTCTTTACATTACTTGTAACAGTTTATCGTGCTAAATATCTTCGCCACCGGCAATCCTTCCGGAATAACAATCAGCGTTAGCTGTCACCGTCGCCAATTCTTCAATAGGTTATGAGCCCCGGTTAGCGCCGACAGTTATCGCCCAATTGTTATTTCTATCCCTCATCGAAAATGGTTAAGGACAAGCTTGATGAGCCGCTGGACCTCCACAACTACTCTACCTGGCAAATTCGGTTCAGCGCGATGTGCATGGAACTTGGGCTTGAGCAATCCCTGCTCGCCGAGCCGTGCAACGAGGAGCAGATTCGACAGTCACGGAAGGTCATCAATCTGCTCATCAAGAACGTCAAGGATCATCATTTGCCGATGGTTACCGGTGCTGCCAACGCGAAGAAGGCCTGGGACGCCTTGGGATCTATGTTTGCTGCCAACAACAACGCCCGCAAGGTGTCTCTACGTCAAGAATTCAGCCGTTTTAAGATGGTCGACGGCGAACCTCTTCCGATGTACTTTGCGCGTGCAAGGCAGCTGCAAACAGATTTATTGGGAGTCGGTCACGTAGTTAACGACTCCGAGCTGGCGTACACCGTGCTAGTTGGTCTACCCAGTCGGTACAGCGTGGTGATGACTACATTACTTATGCGCGACGGCGATTTGGACATGGCGAGCGTCACAGCAAAGCTTCTCTCTATCGAGACGGCTAACGGTGGGTCGGGCAAGCCTACCGAGTCGGCAGCCTTCGCGTCTGTCGGCGGTTCGACGTTCGGCGCTTCTACTTCTGGTTATGGTAGCCGGGGGCCGGCTAACAACAGCTCGGGATATAGTGGGAAGCAAGTCATCTGCTACTACTGTAATAAACCTGGGCACGTGGTTAAGGACTGCAGGCAGCTTAAGGCGCTGAAGCAGTCGTCAAATTCTGGCTACAAGGGTGGCTACAGCAACAGTGGCAGCGGAGCTAGTGGCAGCGGAGCTAGCGGCAGCAAGCCAGGATCCGGTGGATCAGCTAGGGGGCCAGGAGTTCCGCGGCAGGTAGCATTCGTGGCATACAACAGCAATCGTCCGACGGAATGGTTTCTGGACTCAGCCGCCACTCACCACATAACGTATGACCGCTCAGAACTTTTCAACGTGCGGTTGTTGGAGCCGTGGGAGCGCTTCAACATCATGGGCATCAAGGGACAATCTCTTCGACCGACTGAAGTTGGCACGCTTACGATTCGGTCTAACGTCAACGATAAACAGGCCATCACTTTCAAGAAGGTCTACGTCGACGAGGAAGCCACCGCCAAAATCATATCGGTACGCATCATTGATGATCGTGGAGGCAGTGTGGTCTTCGGCGGCGGACAGGCGAAAGTATACGTACAGAACCAGTTGGTGCTGACTGGAAAGCGGGATGGGGACTTGTATCCCGTCTGCTACAGCAGTGGAGGTACGGGAGCTCTGAAGAGGACGCAGCGTGATGACAACAGGATACCTTCTGGTGGTGATGCAGTGTGTGCTGCCGTGGGTATCGGAGCTGAACGTGCAGCACTTTGGCACCGAAGGTATGGCCACTTGGGATACAGCAACCTTGAGACGTTGCTGCGTCATAATATGGTAGCTGGATTTGATGTTGACCGACACAGCATACAATCAGCCAGCACGTGTGTGTGTGAGACTTGCGTCCTTGCTAAACATACACGTGGTCCTTTTCCGTTATCTGGGCATAAGGCAGCGCAGCCTCTCGCGCTCATTCACATGGATGTGTGTGGGCCTATGCCTGAACCTTCGCCTAGTGGTTCGCGTTATGTGACAACCCTGCTTGACGACCATACTGGTCTTTCAGCTGTTGCGTTTACAGCGACCAAGGAGGAGGTCTACCAGAAGATGGTGGTAATGATAGCGGAACTGGAGCGCGCTACTGGCAGGCAGGTTAAGGAGGTGCGTACAGATCGTGGCGGGGAGTTCGTTAATACTCGCACGAAGGCCTATTTCGCTTCCAGGGGTATTCTACACGGAACTACGGTAGGCTACACCCCTGAGCAGAACGGAGCTGCAGAACGTTTAAATCGCACTCTTTTGGACAAGACTAGGGCTATGCTAGTTGAGTCTGGACTGCCTAAATCATTATGGGCGGAGGCGTAATCGACAGCTAACTATCTTAGGAATGTGTCGCCAACTGCTGGGTCAACCGTCACTCCGTACGAAGCTTTCTTTAATGTTCGTCCGAACGTCAGTCACCTGCGAGTCTTTGGATGCGTTGCCTACGTCCACGTACCCGACGTCAAGCGCGACAAGTTCGACCCGGTGAGCAGGCGTGGAATACTTGTCGGATACGGGAACGGTGGACAGTATCGTGTACTATACGAGGACGGCATTATTGCCGTAGTTTCTAACGTTCGTTTTGACGAGTCTAATGTCGGCCGGCGGCGTAATGCCGGGGACTCCGATTATGAGTCCGATGCCGACGAGGAGGAGGAGTTTCGCACTAGTTTATCTGGTGAGGGATCGCTGCCTAGGGCTGGCGAAGGGACACCAGGTAGCACCGTCGGCGAGGGATCGCCGCATTTGGGTGGCGAGGGGGCGCCGGCTGGGGCTGGACCTTCCAGCAGTGCGAACGGGCAAGGAATCAATCAGCCCGATGTGGAAATGGCGGGAACTAGGTACCCAGTTAGAGAGCGTAAACGCCCTGGCGAATGGTGGCGAAACGAACCTGGTCGCACTGTCACTGGTCGCGTTAACGCTGCTTTCTCTGCTGGTATTCCTGAGCCTAATTCGTTTGAGGAAGCAATTGCTAGTCCACATGCAGACGACTGGCGGCGTGCGATGGACGAGGAGATCGCCGCCCAGATGGCTAACAGTACTTGGGAGCTGAAGACGCCACCTCCTGGTACTCGTTTGTTGCCGTGTCGTTGGGTATATAAGGTTAAGTACAGCGATGACGGCAGCGTGGAGCGTTTTAAGGCGCGTTTAGTTGCCAAGGGCTTCGAGCAACGTGAGGGGATTGATTATGGGGAGTTGTTTGCCCCTACCTCTCGTGGTTCGTCATTGCGTGCTTTATTAGCAGTTGCCGCAGCCCGGAACATGACGGTACATCAGCTCGATGTGTCTACTGCGTTTCTGAATGGTGAGCTGAAGGAGGAGTTGTGGATGGAGCAACCGCCTGGGTATGCATCCAGTGACCGGTCGCTTGCGTGCAAGCTGCAGAAGTCTATTTACGGGTTAAAGCAGGCACCCCGTTGCTGGTATGAAAAACTATCAGCAGAGTTCGCCAAGTTGGGTCTTTATCCTTCGAAGTCTGATCCGGCGATGTTCGTTAAGACTGACGAGCGTGGGGTTGTTATTGCTTTGGTGCACGTAGATGACACTATTGTTGCGTCGGAAGACCCGGAAATGGTCCGGGCAATTAAAGCTGCAATTGCGAAGGTCTTCAAGGTGCGCGACCTTGGAGAAGCGAAGGTGTTTTTGGGCATGGAAATTAGGAGGGAGAAGTCGGGTGAGATAGTGTTGTCGCAGCATAGGTACATTGCGCAGCTGTTGGAGCGTCATAGGATGATTGACGCCAAGCCGAGGTCTACCCCTTTGCCTCCGGGCTTTAGGTACACTCCTAAGGGGGACGGAGAGGAGCTGCTGGGCAATCCCACAGAGTATAGGGCTTTGGTGGGAGAATTGAACTATCTGGCGACGAACACGCGGCCTGACATTTCTTATGCATTGAGTGTTTTGTCCCGGCATATGGCCACACCTACGAAGACTGCCATGAACTTGGCCACTGGCGTTCTGCGTTACCTGGCAGGTACTCGCGAACTAGGATTGCGTTTTGGGGGTGTTGGCGACGTTGCTATGTCCGGGTACAGTGATTCGGACTGGGCAGGAGACCCAGTTACGCGGCGTTCTACGTCCGGTTACGTATTCACTCTTAATGGGGCTGCGATTAGCTGGAGCAGCAACTTCAAACGTACTGTGCCGGCTTCGTCGGTGGAGGCTGAGTACCAAGCTACAGCGGCGGCTGTTCGTGAGGCTTTGTGGCTTCGCAAGCTGATGGTTGATTTGGGCTTGCCTGAGAGCGCGGTGAAAATCCAGATAGACTCCCAGGGGGCGCTTAGCTTGGGAAACAACCCGATTACGTCTGCTCGGTCGAAGCACATCGACGTGCAGCATCACATAGTGCGTGAGAGGGTGAATAGCGGTGAGGTGCAGTTGGAATACTGCCCTACGGAGTGGATGGTTGCGGATGTGCTCACGAAGGCTCTGGGCGAGGTGAAGTTCAAACGTTGCCGAGATGCTATGGGCCTTGTGTGAAGTGTGCAGATGAACTTGGTGCTCGTTGGGATACGGCCCGAGGGGGCGTGTTGAGGAAACGGTCCTCTCCCAACTCGTGTGGTTGTCGACCAGGGGATTTGACCCCGGGTCTGCGCCTGACTAATGGGGAAGACTTACCCCAGAACCTTATGGGGCTACCGATGCATATCCGGTAGCTAAGTGATAGACATTAGGGCACCGTCTGGACGGCGCAGTGAGATCACGGAATGTACGTGCAGTTAGATCGCGGAATGTACGAGTTTTCCGCTAGCGCCGGTATTTAGGGCGGTGACTGCGCCTATTAGTTTATCTCACAACGATCGGTATTCCTACCAGGAATCTCCTCAAGTCCTGCCGAACGCAAACAATACTCTTTACATTACTTGTAACAGTTTATCGTGCTAAATATCTTCGCCACCGGCAATCCTTCCGGAATAACAATCAGCGTTAGCTGTCACCGTCGCCAATTCTTCAATACACGCTCTCTAACTGGGTACCGGGTCCCTGCCATTTCCACATCAGGCTGATTGTTACCTTGCACGTTCGTACTGCTGGAAGGTCCAGCCCCAGCCAGCGCTCCCTCGCCACACAAAGGCGGCGATCCCTTGCTGACGGTAGTGCCTGATGTCCATTCGCCAGCCCTAGGCAGCGACCCCTCACCAGGCAAACAAGGGCGAAATCTTCGTTTGCATCGGACCCATCGACCGAATCCCTGGCACTATGCCGCCGACACTAAACTCGTCAAAGCGGACATTGGAGACCACGGCGACGATGCCGTCTATTGAAGATTTGGCGACGGTGACAGCTAACGCTAATTGTTATTCCGGAAGGATTGCCGGTGACGAAGATATTTAGCACGATAAACTGTTACAAGTAATGTAAAGAGTATTGTTAGCGTTCGGCAGGACTTGAGGAGATTTTTAGCTGTCACCGTCGCCAAATCTTCAATAGGTTATGAGCCCCGTTTAGCGCCGACAGTTATCGCCCAATTGTTATTTCTATTCCTCATCGACAATGGTTAAGGACAAGCTTGATGAGTCGCTGGATCTCAACAACTACTCTGCCTGGCAAATTCGGTTCAGCGCGATGTTTTTTTTTTTTACAGAGTGGGAGGCTTCTGGGCCGCTTTATCACATTGTCAGTTCTAGATCATTTATCACCTTATAGCACCATCCACCACTACCACACTGTACCACGCCATACGAACTGTAAGTCCAAGGCGGCGGATCCAGCCTTCAGGGATCCCTCCTCATCCATTCACCCGAACACCCGAAGAGACGGAGGGTGCGGCAATCGCCACCAATCCAGCGTGCGAATCTGGTCCATCAACTGTGACCTCAACTCCACATCTCAGCAGCTAGCCATAGTCTCGCGCTCCCGACTAATTCGGGGGTCTCCCCAGGAATCGAACCCAGGACTTTAAACCGCTAATTGCAGTAGTGTCAACCCAGACATTACTTGTAACACTTTGTCGTGCTAAATATCTTCGCCACCGGCAATCCTTCCGGAATAACAATCAGCGTTAGCCGTCACCGTCGCCAATTCTTCAATACTACGGCCGGCGGCGTAATGCCGGGGACTCCGATTATGAGTCCGATGCCGACGAGGAGGAGGAGTTTCGCACTAGTTTATCTGGTGAGGGATTTGTTGAGGAAACGGTCCTCTCCCAACTCGTGTGGTTGTCGACCAGGGGATTTGACCCCGGGTCTGCGCCTGACTAATGGGGAAGACTTACCCCAGAACCTTATGGGGCTACCGATGCATATCCGGTAGCTAAGTGATAGACATTAGGGCACCGTCTGGACGGCGCAGTGAGATCGCGGAATGTACGAGTTTTCCGCTAGCGCCGGTATTTAGGGCGGTGACTGCGCTTAATTGTTTATCTCATAACGATCGGTATTCCTACCAGTGTCAACCCAGACCAGACCAGCGCGATGTGCATGGAGCTTGGGCTTGAGCAATCCCTGCTCGCCGAGCCGTGCAACGAGGAGCAAATTCGACAGTCACGGAAGGTCATCAATCTGCTCATCAAGAACGTCAAGGATCATCATTTGCCGATGGTTACCGGTGCTGCCAACGCGAAGAAGGCCTGGGACGCCTTGGGATCTATGTTTGCTGCCAACAACAACGCCCGCAAGGTGTCTCTACGTCAAGAATTCAGCCGTTTTAAGATGGTCGACGGCGAACCTCTTCCGATGTACTTTG
The DNA here is from genome assembly GCF_000143455.1 of Volvox carteri f. nagariensis. Classification (NCBI taxonomy): domain Eukaryota; kingdom Viridiplantae; phylum Chlorophyta; class Chlorophyceae; order Chlamydomonadales; family Volvocaceae; genus Volvox; species Volvox carteri. The sequence continues at coordinate 343,547 of NW_003307619.1, forward strand.
CGCGTGCAAGACAGCTGCAAACAGATTTATTGGGAGTCGGCCACGTAGTTAACGACTCCGAGCTGGCGTACACCGTGCTAGTTGGTCTACCCAGTCGGTACAGCGTGGTGACGACTACATTACTTATGCGCGACGGCGATTTGGACATGGCGAGCGTCACAGCAAAGCTTCTCTCTATCGAGACGGCTAACGGTGGGTCGGGCAAGCCTACCGAGTCGGCAGCCTTCGCGTCTGTCGGCGGTTCGACGTTCGGCGCTTCTACGTCTGGTTATGGTAGCCGGGGGCCGGCTAACAACAGCTCGGGACATAGTCGGAAGCAAGTCATCTGCTACTACTGTAATAAACCTGGGCACGTGGTTAAGGACTGCAGGCAGCTTAA
>NW_003307619.1:343975-345728 GCF_000143455.1 Volvox carteri f. nagariensis
CGCCAAAATCATATCGGTCCGCATCATTGATGATCGTGGAGGCAGTGTGGTCTTCGGCGGCGGACAGGCGAAAGTATACGTACAGAACCAGTTGGTGCTGACTGGAAAGCGGGATGGGGACTTGTATCCCGTCTGCTACAGCAGTGGAGGTACGGGAGCTCTGAAGAGGACGCAGCGTGAAGACAACAGGATACCTTCTGGTGGTGATGCAGTGTGTGCTGCCGTGGGTATCGGAGCTGAACGTGCAGCACTTTGGCACCGAAGGTATGGCCACTTGGGATACAGCAACCTTGAGACGTTGCTGCGTCATAATATGGTAGCTGGATTTGATGTTGACCGACACAGCATACAATCAGCCAGCACGTGTGTGTGTGAGACTTGCGTCCTTGCTAAACATACACGTGGTCCTTTTCCGTTATCTGGGCATAAGGCAGCGCAGCCTCTCGCGCTCATTCACATGGATGTGTGTGGGCCTATGCCTGAACCTTCGCCTAGTGGTTCGCGTTATGTGACAACCCTGCTTGACGACCATACTGGTCTTTCAGCTGTTGCGTTTACAGCGACCAAGGAGGAGGTCTACCAGAAGATGGTGGTAATGATAGCGGAACTGGAGCGCGCTACTGGCAGGCAGGTTAAGGAGGTGCGTACAGATCGTGGCGGGGAGTTCGTTAATACTCGCACGAAGGCCTATTTCGCTTCCAGGGGTATTCTACACGGAACTACGGTAGGCTACACCCCTGAGCAGAACGGAGCTGCAGAACGTTTAAATCGCACTCTTTTGGACAAGACTAGGGCTATGCTAGTTGAGTCTGGACTGCCTAAATCATTATGGGCGGAGGCGTAAGCGACAGCTAACTATCTTAGGAATGTGTCGCCAACTGCTGGGTCAACCGTCACTCCGTACGAAGCTTTCTTTAATGTTCGTCCGAACGTCAGTCACCTGCGAGTCTTTGGATGCGTTGCCTACGTCCACGTACCCGACGTCAAGCGCGACAAGTTCGACCCGGTGAGCAGGCGTGGAATACTTGTCGGATACGGGAACGGTGGACAGTATCGTGTACTATACGAGGACGGCATTATTGCCGTAGTATCTAACGTTCGTTTTGACGAGTCTAATGTCGGCCGGCGGCGTAATGCCGGGGACTCCGATTATGAGTCCGATGCCGACGAGGAGGAGGAGTTTCGCACTAGTTTATCTGGTGAGGGATCGCTGCCTAGGGCTGGCGAAGGGACACCAGGTAGCACCGTCGGCGAGGGATCGCCGCATTTGGGTGGCGAGGGGGCGCCGGCTGGGGCTGGACCTTCCAGCAGTGCGAACGGGCAAGGAATCAATCAGCCTGATGTGGAAATGGCGGGAACTGTTAAGACCAGCAAAGCGCCGGACCCCCGTTGGGTCCTATTACTGTGGCTACCATTCACTGGTATATGAGTGTCGGTCATTTCCAACACCCCCCCGTGAGCGACACTCTCTCGCTCCGGGCCTTCCCGTGCCTCATCCCGGTCTCCCATTCTCTGGGCAACAGCCAGTGGGTATCGATCCGGCGACCTCTTGGCAGCGCAATGCGCCATTCGGGGCTCATAACCTATTGAAGAATTGGCGACGGTGACAGCTAACGCTAATTGTTATTCCGGAAGGATTGCCGGTGGCGAAGATATTTAGCACGATAAACTGTTACAAGTAATGTAAAGAGTATTGTTAGCGTTCGGCAGGACTTGAGGAGATTCCTGGTAGGAATACCGATCGTTGTGAGAT
>NW_003307619.1:345778-346988 GCF_000143455.1 Volvox carteri f. nagariensis
ATGTTGACCGACACAGCATACAATCAGCCAGCACGTGTGTGTGTGAGACTTGCGTCCTTGCTAAACATACACGTGGTCCTTTTCCGTTATCTGGGCATAAGGCAGCGCAGCCTCTCGCGCTCATTCACATGGATGTGTGTGGGCCTATGCCTGAACCTTCGCCTAGTGGTTCGCGTTATGTGACAACCCTGCTTGACGACCATACTGGTCTTTCAGCTGTTGCGTTTACAGCGACCAAGGAGGAGGTCTACCAGAAGATGGTGGTAATGATAGCGGAACTGGAGCGCGCTACTGGCAGGCAGGTTAAGGAGGTGCGTACAGATCGTGGCGGGGAGTTCGTTAATACTCGCACGAAGGCCTATTTCGCTTCCAGGGGTATTCTACACGGAACTACGGTAGGCTACACCCCTGAGCAGAACGGAGCTGCAGAACGTTTAAATCGCACTCTTTTGGACAAGACTAGGGCTATGCTAGTTGAGTCTGGACTGCCTAAATCATTATGGGCGGAGGCGTAAGCGACAGCTAACTATCTTAGGAATGTGTCGCCAACTGCTGGGTCAACCGTCACTCCGTACGAAGCTTTCTTTAATGTTCGTCCGAACGTCAGTCACCTGCGAGTCTTTGGATGCGTTGCCTACGTCCACGTACCCGACGTCAAGCGCGACAAGTTCGACCCGGTGAGCAGGCGTGGAATACTTGTCGGATACGGGAACGGTGGACAGTATCGTGTACTATACGAGGACGGCATTATTGCCGTAGTATCTAACGTTCGTTTTGACGAGTCTAATGTCGGCCGGCGGCGTAATGCCGGGGACTCCGATTATGAGTCCGATGCCGACGAGGAGGAGGAGTTTCGCACTAGTTTATCTGGTGAGGGATCGCTGCCTAGGGCTGGCGAAGGGACACCAGGTAGCACCGTCGGCGAGGGATCGCCGCATTTGGGTGGCGAGGGGGCGCCGGCTGGGGCTGGACCTTCCAGCAGTGCGAACGGGCAAGGAATCAATCAGCCTGATGTGGAAATGGCGGGAACTGTTAAGACCAGCAAAGCGCCGGACCCCCGTTGGGTCCTATTACTGTGGCTACCATTCACTGGTATATGAGTGTCGGTCATTTCCAACACCCCCCCGTGAGCGACACTCTCTCGCTCCGGGCCTTCCCGTGCCTCATCCCGGTCTCCCATTCTCTGGGCAACAGCCAGTGGGTATCGATC
>NW_003307619.1:347038-348122 GCF_000143455.1 Volvox carteri f. nagariensis
GAAGGAGGAGTTGTGGATGGAGCAACCGCCTGGGTATGCATCCAGTGACCGGTCGCTTGCGTGCAAGCTGCAGAAGTCTATTTACGGGTTAAAGCAGGCACCCCGTTGCTGGTATGAAAAACTATCAGCAGAGTTCGCCAAGTTGGGTCTTTATCCTTCGAAGTCTGATCCGGCGATGTTCGTTAAGACTGACGAGCGTGGGGTTGTTATTGCTTTGGTGCACGTAGATGACACTATTGTTGCGTCGGAAGACCCGGAAATGGTCCGGGCAATTAAAGCTGCAATTGCGAAGGTCTTCAAGGTGCGCGACCTTGGAGAAGCGAAGGTGTTTTTGGGCATGGAAATTAGGAGGGAGAAGTCGGGTGAGATAGTGTTGTCGCAGCATAGGTACATTGCGCAGCTGTTGGAGCGTCATAGGATGATTGACGCCAAGCCGAGGTCTACCCCTTTGCCTCCGGGCTTTAGGTACACTCCTAAGGGGGACGGAGAGGAGCTGCTGGGCAATCCCACAGAGTATAGGGCTTTGGTGGGAGAATTGAACTATCTGGCGACGAACACGCGGCCTGACATTTCTTATGCATTGAGTGTTTTGTCCCGGCATATGGCCACACCTACGAAGACTGCCATGAACTTGGCCACTGGCGTTCTGCGTTACCTGGCAGGTACTCGCGAACTAGGATTGCGTTTTGGGGGTGTTGGCGACGTTGCTATGTCCGGGTACAGTGATTCGGACTGGGCAGGAGACCCAGTTACGCGGCGTTCTACGTCCGGTTACGTATTCACTCTTAATGGGGCTGCGATTAGCTGGAGCAGCCAACTTCAACGTACTGTGGCGGCTTCGTCGGTGGAGGCTGAGTACCAAGCTACAGCGGCGGCTGTTCGTGAGGCTTTGTGGCTTCGCAAGCTGATGGTTGATTTGGGCTTGCCTGAGAGCGCGGTGAAAATCCAGATAGACTCCCAGGGGGCGCTTAGCTTGGGAAACAACCCGATTACGTCTGCTCGGTCGAAGCACATCGACGTGCAGCATCACATAGTGCGTGAGAGGGTGAATAGCGGTGAGGTGCAGTTGGAATACTGCCCTACG
>NW_003307619.1:351102-352651 GCF_000143455.1 Volvox carteri f. nagariensis
CCAAGGCGTCCCAGGCCTTCTTCGCGTTGGCAGCACCGGTAACCATCGGCAAATGATGATCCTTGACGTTCTTGATGAGCAGATTGATGACCTTCCGTGACTGTCGAATTTGCTCCTCGTTGCACGGCTCGGCGAGCAGGGATTGCTCAAGCCCAAGCTCCATGCACATCGCGCTGGTCTGGTCTGGGTTGACACTACTGCAATTAGCAGTTTAAGGTCCTGGGTTCGATTCCTGGGGAGACCCCCGAATTAGTCGGGAGCGCGAGACTATGGCTAGCTGCTGAGATGTGGAGTTGAGGTCACAGTTGATGGACCAGATTCGCACGCTGGATTGGTGGCGATTGCCGCACCCTCCGTCTCTTCGGGTGTTCGGGTGAATGGATGAGGAGGGATCCCTGAAGGCTGGATCCGCCGCCTTGGACTTACAGTTCGTATGGCGAAGTACAGTGTGGTAGTGGTGGATGGTGCTATAAGGTGATAAATGATCTAGAACTGACAATGTGATAAAGCGGCCCAGAAGCCTCCCACTCTGTAAAAAAAAAAAAAAAACAACGCGCTGAACCGAATTTGCCAGGTAGAGTAGTTGTTGAGATCCAGCGACTCATCAAGCTTGTCCTTAACCATTGTCGATGAGGAATAGAAATAACAATTGGGCGATAACTGTCGGCGCTAAACGGGGCTCATAACCTATTAAGACCAGCAAAGCGCCGGACCCCCGTTGGGTCCTATTACTGTGGCTACCATTCACTGGTATATGAGTGTCGGTCATTTCCAACAGGAACTAGGTACCCAGTTAGAGAGCGTAAACGCCCTGGCGAATGGTGGCGAAACGAACCTGGTCGCACTGTCACTGGTCGCGTTAACGCTGCTTTCTCTGCTGGTATTCCTGAGCCTAACTCGTTTGAGGAAGCAATTGCAAGTCCACATGCAGACGACTGGCGGCGTGCGATGGACGAGGAGATCGCCGCCCAGATGGCTAATAGTACTTGGGAGCTGAAGAAGCCACCTCCTGGTACTCGTTTGTTGCCGTGTCGTTGGGTATATAAGGTTAAGTACAGCGATGACGGCAGCGTGGAGCGTTTTAAGGCGCGTTTAGTTGCCAAGGGTTTCGAGCAACGTGAGGGGATTGATTATGGGGAGTTGTTTGCCCCTACCTCTCGTGGTTCGTCATTGCGTGCTTTTTTAGCAGTTGCCGCAGCCCGGAACATGACGGTACATCAGCTCGATGTGTCTACTGCGTTTCTGAATGGTGAGCTGAAGGAGGAGTTGTGGATGGAGCAACCGCCTGGGTATTCATCCAGTGACCGGTCGCTTGCGTGCAAGCTGCAGAAGTCTATTTACGGTTTAAAGCAGGCACCCCGTTGCTGGTATGAAAAACTATCAGCAGAGTTCGCCAAGTTGGGTCTTTATCCTTCGAAGTCTGATCCGGCGATGTTCGTTAAGACTGACGAGCGTGGGGTTGTTATTGCTTTGGTGCACGTAGATGACACTATTGTTGCGTCGGAAGACCCGGAAATGGTCCGGGCAATTAAAGCTGCAATTGCGAAGG
>NW_003307619.1:352701-353503 GCF_000143455.1 Volvox carteri f. nagariensis
GATGCTGCACGTCGATGTGCTTCGACCGAGCAGATGTAATCGCGGTTGTTTCCCAAGCTAAGCGCCCCCTGGGAGTCTATCTGGATTTTCACCGCGCTCTCAGGCAAGCTCAAATCAACCATCAGCTTGCGAAGCCACAAAGCCTCACGAACAGCCGCCGCTGTAGCTTGGTACTCAGCCTCCACCGACGAAGCCGCCACAGTACGTTGAAGTTGGCTGCTCCAGCTAATCGCAGCCCCATTAAGAGTGAATACGTAACCGGAAGTAGAACGCCGCGTAACTGGGTCTCCTGCCCAGTCCGAATCACTGTACCCGGACATAGCAACGTCGCCAACACCCCCAAAACGCAATCCTAGTTCGCGTGTACCCGCCAGGTAACGCAGAACGCCGGTTGCCAAGTTCATGGCAGTCTTCGTAGGTGCGGCCATATGCCGGGACAAAACGCTCAATGCATATGAAATGTCAGGCCGCGTGTTCGTCGCCAGATAGTTCAATTCTCCCACCAAAGCCCTATACTCTGTGGGATTGCCCAGCAGCTCCTCTCCGTCCCCCTTAGGAGTGTACCTAAAGCCCGGAGGCAAAGGGGTAGACCTCGGCTTGGCGTCAATCATCCTATGACGCTCCAACAGCTGCGCAATATACCTATGCTGCGACAACACTATCTCACCCTATTGAAGAATTGGCGACGGTGACAGCTAACGCTAATTGTTATTCCGGAAGGATTGCCGGTGGCGAAGATATTTAGCACGATAAACTGTTACAAGTAATGTAAAGAGTATTGTTAGCGTTCGGCAGGACTTGA
>NW_003307619.1:353576-355194 GCF_000143455.1 Volvox carteri f. nagariensis
TAATCCCAAGGCGTCCCAGGCCTTCTTCGCGTTGGCAGCACCGGTAACCATCGGCAAATGATGATCCTTGACGTTCTTGATGAGCAGATTGATGACCTTCCGTGACTGTCGAATCTGCTCCTCGTTGCACGGCTCGGCGAGCAGGGATTGCTCAAGCCCAAGCTCCATGCACATCGCGCTAAATCGAATTTGCCAGGTAGAGTAGTTGTTGAGATCCAGCGACTCATCAAGCTTGTCCTTAACCATTGTTGATGAGGGATAGAAATAACAATTGGGCGATAACTGTCGGCGCTAAACGGGGCTCATAACCTATTAAGACCAGCAAAGCGCCGGACCCCCGTTGGGTCCTATTACTGTGGCTACCATTCACTGGTATATGAGTGTCGGTCATTTCCAACAGGAACTAGGTACCCAGTTAGAGAGCGTAAACGCCCTGGCGAATGGTGGCGAAACGAACCTGGTCGCACTGTCACTGGTCGCGTTAACGCTGCTTTCTCTGCTGGTATTCCTGAGCCTAACTCGTTTGAGGAAGCAATTGCAAGTCCACATGCAGACGACTGGCGGCGTGCGATGGACGAGGAGATCGCCGCCCAGATGGCTAATAGTACTTGGGAGCTGAAGAAGCCACCTCCTGGTACTCGTTTGTTGCCGTGTCGTTGGGTATATAAGGTTAAGTACAGCGATGACGGCAGCGTGGAGCGTTTTAAGGCGCGTTTAGTTGCCAAGGGTTTCGAGCAACGTGAGGGGATTGATTATGGGGAGTTGTTTGCCCCTACCTCTCGTGGTTCGTCATTGCGTGCTTTTTTAGCAGTTGCCGCAGCCCGGAACATGACGGTACATCAGCTCGATGTGTCTACTGCGTTTCTGAATGGTGAGCTGAAGGAGGAGTTGTGGATGGAGCAACCGCCTGGGTATTCATCCAGTGACCGGTCGCTTGCGTGCAAGCTGCAGAAGTCTATTTACGGTTTAAAGCAGGCACCCCGTTGCTGGTATGAAAAACTATCAGCAGAGTTCGCCAAGTTGGGTCTTTATCCTTCGAAGTCTGATCCGGCGATGTTCGTTAAGACTGACGAGCGTGGGGTTGTTATTGCTTTGGTGCACGTAGATGACACTATTGTTGCGTCGGAAGACCCGGAAATGGTCCGGGCAATTAAAGCTGCAATTGCGAAGGTCTTCAAGGTGCGCGACCTTGGAGAAGCGAAGGTGTTTTTGGGCATGGAAATTAGGAGGGAGAAGTCGGGTGAAATAGTGTTGTCGCAACATAGGTATATTTCGCAGCTATTGGAGCGTCATAAGTTGGTTGACGCCAAGCCGAGGTCTACTCCTTTGCCTCCGGGCTTTAGGTACACTCCTAAGGGGGACGGAGAGGAGCTGCTGGGCAATCCCACAGAGTATAGGGCTTTGGTGGGAGAATTGAACTATCTGGCGACGAACACGCGGCCTGACATTTCTTATGCATTGAGTGTTTTGTCCCGGCATATGGCCACACCTACGAAGACTGCCATGAACTTGGCCACTGGCGTTCTGCGTTACCTGGCGGGTACTCGCGAACTAGGATTGCGTTTTGGGGGTGTTGGCGACGTTGCTATGTCCGGGTACAGTGATTCGGACTGGGCAG
>NW_003307619.1:357199-357947 GCF_000143455.1 Volvox carteri f. nagariensis
AGAACTTTCCACGTGCGGTTATTGGAGCCATGGGAGCGCTTCAACATCATGGGCATCAAGGGACAGTCTCTTCGGCCGACTGAAGTTGGCACGCTTACGATTCGGTCTAACGTCAACGATAAACAGGCCATCACTTTCAAGAAGGTCTACGTCGACGAGGAGGCCACCGCCAAAATCATATCGGTACGCATCATTGATGATCGTGGAGGCAGTGTGGTCTTCGGCGGCGGACAGGCGAAAGTATACGTACAGAATCAGTTGGTGCTGACTGGAAAGCGGGATGGGGACTTGTATCCCGTATGCTACAGCAGTGGAGGTACTGGAGCTCTGAAGAGGACGCAGCGTGAAGACAACAGGATACCTTCTGGTGGTGATGCAGTGTGTGCTGCCGTGGGTATCGGAGCTGAACGTGCAGCACTTTGGCACCGAAGGTATGGCCACTTGGGATACAGCAACCTTGAGACGTTGCTGCGTCATAATATGGTAGCTGGATTTGATGTTGACCGACACAGCATACAATCAGCCAGCACGTGTGTGTGTGAGACTTGCGTCCTTGCTAAACATACACGTGGTCCTTTTCCGTTATCTGGGCATAAGGCAGCGCAGCCTCTCGCGCTCATTCACATGGATGTGTGTGGGCCTATGCCTGAACCTTCGCCTAGTGGTTCGCGTTACGTGACAACCCTGCTTGACGACCATACTGGTCTTTCAGCTGTTGCGTTTACAGCGACCAAGGAGGAGGTCTACC
>NW_003307619.1:358692-360186 GCF_000143455.1 Volvox carteri f. nagariensis
CGGCGTAATGCCGGGGACTCCGATTATGAGTCCGATGCCGACGAGGAGGAGGAGTTTCGCACTAGTTTATCTGGTGAGGGATCGCTGCCTAGGGCTGGCGAAGGGACACCAGGTAGCACCGTCGGCGAGGGATCGCCGCATTTGGGTGGCGAGGGGGCGCCGGCTGGGGCTGGACCTTCCAGCAGTGCGAATGGGCAAGGAATCAATCAGCCTGATGTGGAAATGGCGGGAACTAGGTACCCAGTTAGAGAGCGTAAACGCCCTGGCGAATGGTGGCGAAACGAACCTGGTCGCACTGTCACTGGTCGCGTTAACGCTGCTTTCTCTGCTGGTATTCCTGAGCCTAATTCGTTTGAGGAAGCAATTGCAAGTCCACATGCAGACGACTGGCGGCGTGCGATGGACGAGGAGATCGCCGCCCAGATGGCTAACAGTACTTGGGAGCTGAAGAAGCCACCTCCTGGTACTCGTCTGTTGCCGTGTCGTTGGGTATATAAGGTTAAGTACAGCGATGATGGCAGCGTGGAGCGTTTTAAGGCGCGTTTAGTTGCCAAGGTGTTGGAAATGACCGACACTCATATACCAGTGAATGGTAGCCACAGTAATAGGACCCAACGGGGGTCCGGCGCTTTGCTGGTCTTAACAGGTTATGAGCCCCGAATGGCGCATTGCGCTGCCGAGAGGTCGCCGGATCGATACCCACTGGCTGTTGACCAGAGAATGGGAGACCGGGATGAGGCACGGGAAGGCCCGGAGCGAGAGAGTGTCGCTCACGGGGGGGTGTTGGAAATGACCGACACTCATATACCAGTGAATGGTAGCCACAGTAATAGGACCCAACGGGGGTCCGGCGCTTTGCTGGTCTTAACACAAGGGTTTCGAGCAACGTGAGGGGATTGATTATGGGGAGTTGTTTGCCCCTACCTCTCGTGGTTCGTCATTGCGTGCTTTATTAGCAGTTGCCGCAGCCCGGAACATGACGGTACATCAACTCGATGTGTCTACTGCGTTTCTGAATGGTGAGCTGAAGGAGGAGTTGTGGATGGAGCAACCGCCTGGATATGCATCCAGTGACCGGTCGCTTGCGTGCAAACTGCAGAAGTCTATTTACGGTTTAAAGCAGGCACCCCGTTGCTGGTATGAAAAACTATCAGCAGAGTTCGCCAAGTTGGGTCTTTATCCTTCGAAGTCTGATCCGGCTATGTTCGTTAAGACTGACGAGCGTGGGGTTGTTATTGCTTTGGTGCACGTAGATGACACTATTGTTGCGTCGGAAGACCCGGAAATGGTCCGGGCAATTAAAGCTGCAATTGCGAAGGTCTTCAAGGTGCGCGACCTTGGAGAAGCGAAGGTGTTTTTGGGCATGGAAATTAGGAGGGAGAAGTCGGGTGAAATAGTGTTGTCGCAACATAGGTATATTTCGCAGCTATTGGAGCGTCATAAGTTGGTGACGCCAAGCCGAGGTCTACCCCTTTGCCTCCGGGCTTTAGGTAC
>NW_003307619.1:360236-361731 GCF_000143455.1 Volvox carteri f. nagariensis
GGATGTACTAACGAAGGCTCTGGGCGAGGTGAAGTTCAAACGTTGCCGAGATGCTATGGGCCTAGTGTGAAGTGTGCAGATGAACTTGGTACTCGTTGGGATACGGCCCGAGGGGGCGTGTTGAGGAAACGGTCCTCTCCCAACTCGTGTGGTTGTCGACCAGGGGATTTGACCCCGGGTCTGCGCCTGACTAATGGGGAAATCTTACCCCAGAACCTTATGGGGCTACCGATGCATATCCGGTAGCTAAGTGATAGACATTAGGGCACCGTCTGGACGGCGCAGTGAGATCGCGGAATGTACGTGCAGTTAGATCGCGGAATGTACGAGTTTTCCGCTAGCGCCGGTATTTAGGGCGGTGACTGCGCCTATTAGTTTATCTCACAACGATCGGTATTCCTACCAGGAATCTCCTCAAGTCCTGCCGAACGCTAACAATACTCTTTACATTACTTGTAACATTTTATCGTGCTAAATATCTTCGCCACCGGCAATCCTTCCGGAATAACAATCAGCGTTAGCCGTCACCGTCGCCAATTCTCCAATAGTACTAACGAAGGCTCTGGGCGAGGTGAAGCTCAAACGTTGCCGAGATGCTATGGGCCTTGTGTGAAGTGTGCAGATGAACTTGGTACTCGTTGGGATACGGCCCGAGGGGGCGTGTTGAGGAAACGGTCCTCTCCCAACTCGTGTGGTTGTCGACCAGGGGATTTGACCCCGGGTCTGCGCCTGACTAATGGGGAAGACTTACCCCAGAACCTTATGGGGCTACCGATGCATATCCGGTAGCTAAGTGATAGACATTAGGGCACCGTCTGGACGGCGCAGTGAGATCGCGGAATGTACGTGCAGTTAGATCGCAGAATGTACGAGTTTTCCGCTAGCGCCGGTATTTAGGGCGGTGATTGCGCCTATTAGTTTATCTCACAACGATCGGTATTCCGTTAGCCGTCTCGATAGAGAGAAGCTTTGCTGTGACGCTCGCCATGTCCAAATCGCCGTCGCGCATAAGTAATGTAGTCGTCACCACGCTGTACCGACTGGGTAGACCAACTAGCACGGTGTACGCCAGCTCGGAGTCGTTAACTACGTGGCCGACTCCCAATAAATCTGTTTGCAGCTGCCTTGCACGCGCAAAGTACATCGGAAGAGGTTCGCCGTCGACCATTTTAAAACGGCTGAATTCTTGACGTAGAGACACCTTGCGGGCGTTGTTGTTGGCAGCAAACATAGATCCCAAGGCGTCCCAGGCCTTCTTCGCGTTGGCAGCACCGGTAACCATCGGCAAATGATGATCCTTGACGTTCTTGATGAGCAGATTGATGACCTTCCGTGACTGTCGAATTTGCTCCTCGTTGCACGGCTCGGCGAGCAGGGATTGCTCAAGCCCAAGCTCCATGCACATCGCGCTAAACCGAATTTGCCAGGTAGAGTAGTTGTTGAGGTCCAGCGACTCATCAAGCTTGTCCTTAACCATTGTCGATGAGGGATAGAA
>NW_003307619.1:365794-366940 GCF_000143455.1 Volvox carteri f. nagariensis
CCGTTCGCACTGCTGGAAGGTCCAGCCCCAGCCGGCGCCCCCTCGCCACCCAAATGCGGCGATCCCTCGCCGACGGTGCTACCTGGTGTCCCTTCGCCAGCCCTAGGCAGCGATCCCTCACCAGATAAACTAGTGCGAAACTCCTCCTCCTCGTCGGCATCGGACTCATAATCGGAGTCCCCGGCATTACGCCGCCGGCCGACATTAGACTCGTCAAAACGAACGTTAGAAACTACGGCAATAATGCCGTCCTCGTATAGTACACGATACTGTCCACCGTTCCCGTATCCGACAAGTATTCCACGCCTGCTCACCGGGTCGAACTTGTCGCGCTTGACGTCGGGTACGTGGACGTAGGCAACGCATCCAAAGACTCGCAGGTGACTGACGTTCGGACGAACATTAAAGAAAGCTTCGTACGGAGTGACGGTTGACCCAGCAGTTGGCGACACATTCCTATGTTAAGACCAGCAAAGCGCCGGACCCCCGTTGGGTCCTATTACTGTGGCTACCATTCACTGGTATATGAGTGTCGGTCATTTCCAACACCCCCCCGTGAGCGACACTCTCTCGCTCCGGGCCTTCCCGTGCCTCATCCCGGTCTCCCATTCTCTGGTCAACAGCCAGTGGGTATCGATCCGGCGACCTCTCGGCAGCGCAATGCGCCATTCGGGGCTCATAACCTGTTAAGACCAGCAAAGCGCCGGACCCCCGTTGGGTCCTATTACTGTGGCTACCATTCACTGGTATATGAGTGTCGGTCATTTCCAACATCCTAAGATAGTTGGCTGTCGCTAACGCCTCCGCCCATAATGATTTAGGCAGTCCAGACTCAACTAGCATAGCCCTAGTCTTGTCCAAAAGAGTGCGATTTAAACGTTCTGCAGCTCCGTTCTGCTCAGGGGTGTAGCCTACCGTAGTTCCGTGTAGAATACCCCTGGAAGCGAAATAGGCCTTCGTGCGAGTATTAACGAACTCCCCGCCACGATCTGTACGCACCTCCTTAACCTGCCTGCCAGTAGCGCGCTCCAGTTCCGCTATCATTACCACCATCTTCTGGTAGACATCCTCCTTGGTCGCTGTAAACGCAACAGCTGAAAGACCAGTATGGTCGTCAAGCAGGGTTGTCACGTAACGCGAACCACT
>NW_003307619.1:366990-367865 GCF_000143455.1 Volvox carteri f. nagariensis
GCATCGGTAGCCCCATAAGGTTCTGGGGTAGATTTCCCCATTAGTCAGGCGCAGACCCGGGGTCAAATCCCCTGGTCGACAACCACACGAGTTGGGAGAGGACCGTTTCCTCAACACGCCCCCTCGGGCCGTATCCCAACGAGTACCAAGTTCATCTGCACACTTCACACAAGGCCCATAGCATCTCGGCAACGTTTGAACTTCACCTCGCCCAGAGCCTTCGTTAGTACATCCGCAACCATCCACTCCGTAGGGCAGTATTCCAACTGCACCTCACCGCTATTCACCCTCTCACGCACTATGTGATGCTGCACGTCGATGTGCTTCGACCGAGCAGACGTAATCGGGTTGTTTCCCAAGCTAAGCGCCCCCTGGGAGTCTATCTGGATTTTCACCGCGCTCTCAGGCAAGCTCAAATCAACCATCAGCTTGCGAAGCCACAAAGCCTCACGAACAGCCGCCGCTGTAGCTTGGTACTCAGCCTCCACCGACGAAGCCGCCACAGTACGTTGAAGTTGGCTGCTCCAGCTAATCGCAGCCCCATTAAGAGTGAATACGTAACCGGACGTAGAACGCCGCGTAACTGGGTCTCCTGCCCAGTCCGAATCACTGTACCCGGACATAGCAACGTCGCCAACACCCCCAAAACGCAATCCTAGTTCGCGAGTCCCCGCCAGGTAACGCAGAACGCCAGTTGCCAAGTTCATGGCACACTTCGTGGGTGCGGCCATATGCCGGGACAAAACGCTTAATGCATATGANATGTCAGGCCGCGTGTTCGTCGCTAGATAGTTCAATTCTCCCACCAAAGCCCTATACTCGGTGGGATTGCCCAGCAGCTCCTCTCCGTCCCCCTTAGGAGTGTACCTAAAGCC
>NW_003307619.1:370566-373884 GCF_000143455.1 Volvox carteri f. nagariensis
TTCCGACGCAACAATTGTATCATCTATGTGTACCAAAGCAATAACAACCCCACGCTCGTCCGTCTTAACAAACATCGCCGGATCAGACTTCGAAGGATAAACACCCAGCTTGGCGAACTCTGCTGATAGCTTTTCATACCAGCAACGGGGTGCCTGCTTCAAACCGTAAATAGACTTCTGCAGCTTGCACGCAAGCGACCGGTCACTGGATGCATACCCAGGCGGTTGCTCCATCCACAACTCCTCCTTCAGCTCACCATTCAGAAACGCAGTAGACACATCTAGCTGATGTACCGTCATGTTCCGGGCTGCGGCAACTGCTAATAAAGCACGTAATGACGAACCACGAGAGGTAGGGGCAAACAACTCCCCATAATCAATCCCCTCGCGTTGTTCAAAACCCTTGGCTACTAAACGCGCCTTAAAACGCTCCACGCTGCCGTCATCGCTGTACTTAACCTTATATACCCAACGACACGGCAACAAACGAGTACCAGGAGGTGGCTTCTTCAGCTCCCAAGTACTATTAGCCATCTGGGCGGCGATCTCCTCGTCCATCGCACGCCGCCAGTCGTCTGCATGTGGACTTGCAATTGCTTCCTCAAACGAATTAGGCTCAGGAATACCAGCAGAGAAAGCAGCGTTAACGCGACCAGTGACAGTGCGACCAGGTTCGTTTCGCCACCATTCGCCAGGGCGTTTACGCTCTCTAACTGGGTACCTAGTTCCCGCCATTTCCACATCAGGCTGATTGATTCCTTGCCCGTTCGCACTGCTGGAAGGTCCAGCCCCAGCCGGCGCCCCCTCGCCACCCAAATGTGGCGATCCCTCGCCGACGGTGCTACCTGGTGTCCCTTCGCCAGCCCTAGGCAGCGATCCCTCACCAGATAAACTAGTGCGAAACTCCTCCTCCTCGTCGGCATCGGACTCATAGTCGGAGTCCCCGGCATTACGCCGCCGGCCGACATTAGACTCGTCAAAACGAACGTTAGAAACTACGGCAATAATGCCGTCCTCGTATAGTACACGATACTGTCCACCGTTCCCGTATCCGACAAGTATTCCACGCCTGCTCACCGGGTCGAACTTGTCGCGCTTGACGTCGGGTACGTGGACGTAGGCAACGCATCCAAAGACTCGCAGATGACTGACGTTCGGACGAACATTAAAGAAAGCTTCGTACGGAGTGACGGTTGACCCAGCAGTTGGCGACACATTCCTAAGATAGTTGGCTGTCGCTAACGCCTCCGCCCATAATGATTTAGGCAGTCCAGACTCAACGAGCATAGCCCTAGTCTTGTCCAAAAGAGTGCGATTTAAACGTTCTGCAGCTCCGTTCTGCTCAGGGGTGTAGCCTACCGTAGTTCCGTGTAGAATACCCCTGGAAGCGAAATAGGCCGTTGTGCGAGTATTAACGAACTCCCCGCCACGATCTGTACGCACCTCCTTAACCTGCCTGCCAGTAGCGCGCTCCAGTTCCGCTATCATTACCACCATCTTCTGGTAGACATCCTCCTTGGTCGCTGTAAACGCAACAGCTGAAAGACCAGTATGGTCGTCAAGCAGGGTTGTCACGTAACGCGAACCACTAGGCGAAGGTTCAGGCATAGGCCCACACACATCCATGTGAATGAGCGCGAGAGGCTGCGCTGCCTTATGCCCAGATAACGGAAAAGGACCACGTGTATGTTTAGCAAGGACGCAAGTCTCACACACACACGTGCTGGCTGATTGTATGCTGTGTCGGTCAACATCAAATCCAGCTACCATATTATGACGCAGCAACGTCTCAAGGTTGCTGTATCCCAAGTGGCCATACCTTCGGTGCCAAAGTGCTGCACGTTCAGCTCCGATACCCACGGCAGCACACACTGCATCACCACCAGAAGGTATCCTGTTGTCTTCACGCTGTGTCCTCTTCAGAGCTCCCGTACCTCCACTGCTGTAGCAGACGGGATACAAGTCCCCATCCCGCTTTCCAGTCAGCACCAACTGGTTCTGTACGTATACTTTCGCCTGTCCGCCGCCGAAGACCACACTGCCTCCACGATCATCAATGATGCGTACCGATATGATTTTGGCGGTGGCTTCCTCGTCGACGTAGACCTTCTTGAAAGTGATGGCCTGTTTATCGTTGACGTTAGACCGAATCGTAAGCGTGCCAACTTCAGTCGGTCGAAGAGATTGTCCCTTGATGCCCATGATGTTGAAGCGCTCCCACGGCTCCAACAACCGCACGTTGAAAAGTTCTGAGCGGTCATACGTTATGTGGTGAGTGGCGGCTGAGTCCAGAAACCATTCCGTCGGACGATTGCTGTTGTATGCCACGAATGCTACCTGCCGCGGAACTCCTGGCCCCCTAGCTGATCCACCGGATCCTGGCTTGCTGCCGCTAGCTCCGCTGCCACTACCTCCGTTACCACTGTTGCTGTAGCCACCCTTGTAGCCAGAATTTGACGACTGCTTCAGCGCCTTAAGCTGCCTGCAGTCCTTAACCACGTGCCCAGGTTTATTACAGTAGTAGCAGATGACTTGCTTCCGACTTGTTGGAAATGACCGACACTCATATACCAGTGAATGGTAGCCACAGTAATAGGACCCAACGGGGGTCCGGCGCTTTGCTGGTCTCAATAGGTTATGAGCCCCGAATAGCACCGTCGGCGAGGGATCGCCGCATTTGGGTGGCGAGGGGGCGCCGGCTGGGGCTGGACCTTCCAGCAGTGCGAACGGGCAAGGAATCAATCAGCCTGATGTGGAAATGGCGGGAACTAGGTACCCAGTTAGAGAGCGTAAACGCCCTGGCGAATGGTGGCGAAACGAACCTGGTCGCACTGTCACTGGTCGCGTTAACGCTGCTTTCTCTGCTGGTATTCCTGAGCCTAATTCGTTTGAGGAAGCAATTGCAAGTCCACATGCAGACGACTGGCGGCGTGCGATGGACGAGGATATTGAAGAATTGGCGACGGTGACAGCTAACGCTAATTGTTATTCCGGAAGGATTGCCGGTGGCGAAGATATTTAGCACGATAAACTGTTACAAGTAATGTAAAGAGTATTGTTAGCGTTCGGCAGGACTTGAGGAGATTCCTGGTAGGAATACCGATCGTTGTGAGATAAACTAATAGGCGCAGTCACCGCCCTAAATACCGGCGCTAGCGGAAAACTCGTACATTCCGCGATCTAACTGCACGTACATTCCGCGATCTCACTGCGCCGTCCAGACGGTGCCCTAATGTCTATCACTTAGCTACCGGATATGCATCGGTAGCCCCATAAGGTTCTGGGGTAAGATTTCCCCATTAGTCAGGTGCAGACCCG
>NW_003307619.1:375056-380733 GCF_000143455.1 Volvox carteri f. nagariensis
ACCAGTGACAGTGCGACCAGTGACCAGGTTCGTTTCGCCACCATTCGCCAGGGCATTTACGCTCTCTAACTGGGTACCTAGTTCCCGCCATTTCCACATCAGGCTGATTGATTCCTTGCCCGTTCGCACTGCTGGAAGGTCCAGCCCCAGCCGGCGCCCCCTCGCCACCCAAGTGCGGCGATCCCTCGCCGACGGTGCTACCTGGTGTCCCTTCGCCAGCCCTAGGCAGCGATCCCTCACCAGATAAACTAGTGCGAAACTCCTCCTCCTCATCGGCATCGGACTCATAATCGGAGTCCCCGGCATTACGCCGCCGGCCGACATTAGACTCGTCAAAACGAACGTTAGAAACTACGGCAATAATGCCGTCCTCGTATAGTACACGATACTGTCCACCGTTCCCGTATCCGACAAGTATTCCACGCCTGCTCACCGGGTCGAACTTGTCGCGCTTGACGTCGGGTACGTGGACGTAGGCAACGCATCCAAAGACTCGCAGGTGACTGACGTTCGGACGAACATTAAAGAAAGCTTCGTACGGAGTGACGGTTGACCCAGCAGTTGGCGACACATTCCTAAGATAGTTGGCTGTCGCTAACGCCTCCGCCCATAATGATTTAGGCAGTCCAGACTCAACGAGCATAGCCCTAGTCTTGTCCAAAAGAGTGCGATTTAAACGTTCCGCAGCTCCGTTCTGCTCAGGGGTGTAGCCTACAGTAGTTCCGTGTAGAATACCCCTGGAAGCGAAATAGGCCTTCGTGCGAGTATTAACGAACTCCCCGNCACGATCTGTACGCACCTCCTTAACCTGCCTGCCAGTAGCACGCTCCAGTTCCGCTATCATTACCACCATCTTCTGGTAGACATCCTCCTTGGTCGCTGTAAACGCAACAGCTGAAAGACCAGTATGGTCGTCAAGCAGGGTTGTCACGTAACGCGAACCACTAGGCGAAGGTTCAGGCATAGGCCCACACACATCCATGTGAATGAGCGCGAGAGGCTGCGCTGCCTTATGCCCAGATAACGGAAAAGGACCACGTGTATGTTTAGCAAGGACGCAAGTCTCACACACACACGCGCTGGCTGATTGTATGCTGTGTCGGTCAACATCAAATCCAGCTACCATATTATGACGCAGCAACGTCTCAAGGTTGCTGTATCCCAAGTGGCCATACCTTCGGTGCCAAAGTGCTGCACGTTCAGCTCCGATACCCACGGCAGCACACACTGCATCACCACCAGAAGGTATCCTGTTGTCTTCACGCTGCGTCCTCTTCAGAGCTCCCGTACCTCCACTGCTGTAGCAGACGGGATACAAGTCCCCATCCCGCTTTCCAGTCAGCACCAACTGGTTCTGTACGTATACTTTCGCCTGTCCGCCGCCGAAGACCACACTGCCTCCACGATCATCAATGATGCGTACCGATATGATTTTGGCGGTGGCCTCCTCGTCGACATAGACCTTCTTGAAAGTGATGGCCTGTTTATCGTTGACGTTAGACCGAATCATAAGCGTGCCAACTTCAGTCGGCCGAAGAGACTGTCCATTGATGCCCATGATGTTGAAGCGCTCCCATGGCTCCAATAACCGCACGTTGGAAAGTTCTGAGCGGTCATACGTTATGTGGTGAGTGGCGGCTGAGTCCAGAAACCATTCCGTCGGACGATTGCTGTTGTATGCCACGAACGCTACCTGCCGTGGAACTCCCGGTCCCCTAGCTGATCCACCGGATCCTGGCTTGCTGCCGCTAGCTCCGCTGCCACTACCTCCGTTACCACTGTTGCTGTAGCCACCCTTGTAGCCAGAATTTGACGACTGCTTCAGCGCCTTAAGCTGCCTGCAGTCCTTAACCACATGCCCATGTTTATTACAGTAGTAGCAGATGACTTGCTTCCGACTATGTCCCGAGTTGTTGTTAGCCGGCCCCCGGCTACCATAACCAGAAGTAGAAGCGCCGAACGTCGAACCGCCGACAGACGCGAAGGCTGCCGACTCGGTAGGCTTGCCCGACCCACCATTAGCCGTCTCGATAGAGAGAAGCTTTGCTGTGACGCTCGCCATGTCCAAATCGCCGTCGCGCATAAGTAATGTAGTCGTCACCACGCTGTACCGACTGGGTAGACCAACTAGCACGGTGTACGCCAGCTCGGAGTCGTTAACTACGTGGCCGACTCCCAATAAATCTGTTTGCAGCTGTCTTGCACGCGCAAAGTACATCGGAAGAGGTTCGCCGTCGACCATCTTAAAACGGCTGAATTCTTGACGTAGAGACACCTTGCGGGCGTTGTTGTTGGCAGCAAACATAGATCCCAAGGCGTCCCAGGCCTTCTTCGCGTTGGCAGCACCGGTAACCATCGGCAAATGATGATCCTTGACGTTCTTGATGAGCAGATTGATGACCTTCCGTGACTGTCGAATCTGCTCCTCGTTGCACGGCTCGGCGAGCAGGGATTGCTCAAGCCCAAGCTCCATGCACATCGCGCTAAATCGAATTTGCCAGGTAGAGTAGTTGTTGAGATCCAGCGACTCATCAAGCTTGTCCTTAACCATTGTTGATGAGGGATAGAAATAACAATTGGGCGATAACTGTCGGCGCTAAACGGGGCTCATAACCTATTAAGACCAGCAAAGCGCCGGACCCCCGTTGGGTCCTATTACTGTGGCTACCATTCACTGGTATATGAGTGTCGGTCATTTCCAACACCCCCCCGTGAGCGACACTCTCTCGCTACGGGCCTTCCCTTGCCTTATCCCGGTCTCCCATTCTCTGGGCAACAGCCAGTGGGTATCGATCCGGCGATCTCTCGGCAGCGCAATGCGCCATTCGGGGCTCATAACCTGTTAAGACCAGCAAAGCGCCGGACCCCCGTTGGGTCCTATTACTGTGGCTACCATTCACTGGTATATGAGTGTCGGTCATTTCCAACAATCAGCCTGATGTGGAAATGGCGGGAACTAGGTACCCAGTTAGAGAGCGTAAACGCCCTGGCGAATGGTGGCGAAACGAACCTGGTCGCACTGTCACTGGTCGCGTTAACGCTGCTTTCTCTGCTGGTATTCCTGAGCCTAATTCGTTTGAGGAAGCAATTGCAAGTCCACATGCAGACGACTGGCGGCGTGCGATGGACGAGGAGATCGCCGCCCAGATGGCTAATAGTACTTGGGAGCTGAAGAAGCCACCTCCTGGTACTCGTTTGTTGCCGTGTCGTTGGGTATATAAGGTTAAGTACAGCGATGACGGCAGCGTGGAGCGTTTTAAGGCGCGTTTAGTTGCCAAGGGTTTCGAGCAACGCGAGGGGATTGATTATGGGGAGTTGTTTGCCCCTACCTCTCGTGGTTCGTCATTACGAGCTTTATTAGCAGTTGCCGCAGCGCGGGACATGACGGTGCATCAGCTAGATGTGTCTACTGCGTTTCTGAATGGTGAGCTGAAGGAGGAGTTGTGGATGGAGCAACCGCCTGGGTATGCATCCAGTGACCGGTCGCTTGCGTGCAAGCTGCAGAAGTCTATTTACGGGTTGAAGCAGGCACCCCGTTGCTGGTATGAAAAGCTATCAGCAGAGTTCGCCAAGTTGGGTCTTTATCCTTCGAAGTCTGATCCGGCGATGTTCGTTAAGACTGACGAGCGTGGGGTTGTTATTGCTTTGGTACACGTAGATGATACAATTGTTGCGTCGGAAGACCCGGAAATGGTCCGGGCAATTAAAGCCGCAATTGCGAAGGTCTTCAAGGTGCGCGACCTTGGAGAAGCGAAGGTGTTTTTGGGCATGGAAATTAGGAGGGAGAAGTCGGGTGAGATAGTGTTGTCGCAGCATAGGTATATTGCGCAGCTGTTGGAGCGTCATAGGATGATTGACGCCAAGCCGAGGTCTACCCCTTTGCCTCCGGGCTTTAGGTACTCCTAAGGGGGACGGCGAGGAGCTGCTGGGCAATCCCACAGAGTATAGGGCTTTGGTGGGAGAATTGAACTATCTGGCGACGAACACGCGGCCTGACATTTCTTATGCATTGAGCGTTTTGTCCCGGCATATGGCCGCACCCACGAAGACTGCCATGAACTTAGCAACTGGCGTTCTACGTTACCTGGCGGGGACTCGCGAACTAGGATTGCGTTTTGGGGGTGTTGGCGACGTTGCTATGTCCGGGTACAGTGATTCGGACTGGGCAGGAGACCCAGTTACGCGGCGTTCTACGTCCGGTTACGTATTCACTCTTAATGGGGCTGCGATTAGCTGGAGCAGCCAACTTCAACGTACTGTGGCGGCTTCGTCGGTGGAGGCTGAGTACCAAGCTACAGCGGCGGCTGTTCGTGAGGCTTTGTGGCTTCGCAAGCTGATGGTTGATTTGAGCTTGCCTGAGAGCGCGGTGAAAATCCAGATAGACTCCCAGGGGGCGCTTAGCTTGGGAAACAACCCGATTACGTCTGCTCGGTCGAAGCACATCGACGTGCAGCATCACATAGTGCGTGAGAGGGTGAATAGCGGTGAGGTGCAGTTGGAATACTGCCCTACGGAGTGGATGGTAGCGGATGTGCTAACGAAGGCTCTGGGCGAGGTGAAGTTCAAACGTTGCCGAGATGCTATGGGCCTTGTGTGAAGTGTGCAGATGAACTTGGTACTCGTTGGGATACGGCCCGAGGGGGCGTGTTGAGGAAACGGTCCTCTCCCAACTCGTGTGGTTGTCGACCAGGGGATTTGACCCCGGGTCTGCGCCTGACTAATGGGGAAGACTTACCCCAGAACCTTATGGGGCTACCGATGCATATCCGGTAGCTAAGTGATAGACATTAGGGCACCGTCTGGACGGCGCAGTGAGATCACGGAATGTACGTGCAGTTAGATCGCGGAATGTACGAGTTTTCCGCTAGCGCCGGTATTTAGGGCGGTGACTGCGCCTATTAGTTTATCTCACAACGATCGGTATTCCTACCAGGAATCTCCTCAAGTCCTGCCGAACGCAAACAATACTCTTTACATTACTTGTAACAGTTTATCGTGCTAAATATCTTCGCCACCGGCAATCCTTCCGGAATAACAATCAGCGTTAGCTGTCACCGTCGCCAATTCTTCAATAGCCGAACGTCGAACCGCCGACAGACGCGAAGGCTGCCGACTCGGTAGGCTTGCCCGACCCACCGTTAGCCGTCTCGATAGAGAGAAGCTTTGCTGTGACGCTCGCCATGTCCAAATCGCCGTCGCGCATAAGTAATGTAGTCGTCACCACGCTGTACCGACTGGGTAGACCAACTAGCACGGTGTACGCCAGCTCGGAGTCGTTAACTACGTGGCCGACTCCCAATAAATCTGTTTGCAGCTGCCTTGCACGCGCAAAGTACATCGGAAGAGGTTCGCCGTCGACCATCTTAAAACGGCTGAATTCTTGACGTAGAGACACCTTGCGGGCGTTGTTGTTGGCAGCAAACATAGATCCCAAGGCGTCCCAGGCCTTCTTCGCGTTGGCAGCACCGGTAACCATCGGCAAATGATGATCCTTGACGTTCTTGATGAGCAGATTGATGACCTTCCGTGACTGTCGAATTTGCTCCTCGTTGCACGGCTCGGCGAGCAGGGATTGCTCAAGCCCAAGCTCCATGCACAACGCGCTGAACCGTAATGACGAACCACGTGAGGTAGGGGCAAACAACTCCCCATAATCAATCCCCTCGCGTTGCTCGAA
>NW_003307619.1:380783-381800 GCF_000143455.1 Volvox carteri f. nagariensis
TCTTTGAGTTTGGCAACTCACCACCAGCATCCAACCAAATCTAGCGGATCAACGGCGCGTCAACTTAGTTCCTGGTCAGCTCGCGAGTTGATTTTATCATGTCCTACACCGTCCACAAGATGGGGGGCCACCTCCCATTTCATCACCTCTCAAACACCCCGAGAGGTCGGCAGGCGGATTTGAACCCGGACGCGCCGGGACGCGACGGGAGCAGAAGCCAGGCCTTAACTTCTGCCAGCCGCCTGCGGTTATTGGAGCCATGGGAGCGCTTCAACATCATGGGCATCAAGGGACAGTCTCTTCGGCCGACTGAAGTTGGCACGCTTATGATTCGGTCTAACGTCAACGATAAACAGGCCATCACTTTCAAGAAGGTCTACGTCGACGAGGAGGCCACCGCCAAAATCATATCGGTCCGCATCATTGATGATCGTGGAGGCAGTGTGGTCTTCGGCGGCGGACAGGCGAAAGTATACGTACAGAACCAGTTGGTGCTGACTGGAAAGCGGGATGGGGACTTGTATCCCGTCTGCTACAGCAGTGGAGGTACGGGAGCTCTGAAGAGGACGCAGCATGAAGACAACAGGATACCTTCTGGTGGTGATGCAGTGTGTGCTGCCGTGGGTATCGGAGCTGAACGTGCAGCACTTTGGCACCGAAGGTATGGCCACTTAGGATACAGCAACCTTGAGGCGCTGCTGCGTAATGATATGGTAGCTGGATTCGATGTTGACCGACACAGCATACAATCAGCCAGCGCGTGTGTGTGTGAGACTTGCGTCCTTGCTAAGCATACACGTGGTCCTTTTCCGTTATCTGGGCATAAGGCAGCGCAGCCTCTCGCGCTCATTCACATGGATGTGTGTGGGCCTATGCCTGAACCTTCGCCTAGTGGTTCGCGTTACGTGACAACCCTGCTTGACGACCATACTGGTCTTTCAGCTGTTGCGTTTACAGCGACCAAGGAGGAGGTCTACCAGAAGATGGTGGTAATGATAGCGGAACTGGAGCGCGCTA
>NW_003307619.1:381850-462938 GCF_000143455.1 Volvox carteri f. nagariensis
CCTTCCGGAATAACAATCAGCGTTAGCTGTCACCGTCGCCAATTCTTCAATAGCCGAACGTCGAACCGCCGACAGACGCGAAGGCTGCCGACTCGGTAGGCTTGCCCGACCCACCGTTAGCCGTCTCGATAGAGAGAAGCTTTGCTGTGACGCTCGCCATGTCCAAATCGCCGTCGCGCATAAGTAATGTAGTCGTCACCACGCTGTACCGACTGGGTAGACCAACTAGCACGGTGTACGCCAGCTCGGAGTCGTTAACTACGTGGCCGACTCCCAATAAATCTGTTTGCAGCTGCCTTGCACGCGCAAAGTACATCGGAAGAGGTTCGCCGTCGACCATCTTAAAACGGCTGAATTCTTGACGTAGAGACACCTTGCGGGCGTTGTTGTTGGCAGCAAACATAGATCCCAAGGCGTCCCAGGCCTTCTTCGCGTTGGCAGCACCGGTAACCATCGGCAAATGATGATCCTTGACGTTCTTGATGAGCAGATTGATGACCTTCCGTGACTGTCGAATTTGCTCCTCGTTGCACGGCTCGGCGAGCAGGGATTGCTCAAGCCCAAGCTCCATGCACAACGCGCTGAACCGTAATGACGAACCACGTGAGGTAGGGGCAAACAACTCCCCATAATCAATCCCCTCGCGTTGCTCGAAACCCTTCGCAACCAATCGCGCCTTAAAACGCTCCACAATGCCGTCATCGTTGTACTTAACCTTATACACCAAACGACACGGTGATAAACGAGTACCAGGAGGTGGCGTCTTCAGCTCCCAAGTACTGTTAGCCATCTGGGCGGCGATCTCCTCGTCCATCGCACGACGCCAATCGTCTGCATGTGGACTTGCAATGGCTTCCGCAAACGAATTCGGTTCAGGAATGACAGCAGAAAAAGCAGCATTAACACGACCAGTAACAGTGCGACCAGGCTCGTTTCGCCACCACTCGCCAGGACGTTCACGCTCTCTAACTGGGTACCGGGTCCCTGCCATTTCCACATCAGGCTGATTGTTACCTTGCACGTTCGTACTGCTGGAAGGTCCAGCCCCAGCCAGCGCTCCCTCGCCACACAAAGGCGGCGATCCCTCGCTGACGGTAGTGCCTGATGTCCATTCGCCAGCCCTAGGCAGCGACCCCTCACCAGGCAAACAAGGGCGAAATCTTCGTTTGCATCGGACCCATCGACCGAATCCCTGGCACTATGCCGCCGACACTAAACTCGTCAAAGCGGACATTGGAGACCACGGCGACGATGCCGTCTATTGAAGATTTGGCGACGGTGACAGCTAACGCTAATTGTTATTCCGGAAGGATTGCCGGTGGCGAAGATGTTTAGCACGATAAACTGTTACAAGTAATGTAAAGAGTATTGTTAGCGTTCGGCAGGACTTGAGGAGATTTTTAGCTGTCACCGTCGCCAAATCTTCAATAGGTTATGAGCCCCGTTTAGCGCCGACAGTTATCGCCCAATTGTTATTTCTATTCCTCATCGACAATGGTTAAGGACAAGCTTGATGAGTCGCTGGATCTCAACAACTACTCTACCTGGCAAATTCGGTTCAGCGCGTTGTTTTTTTTTTTTTTTTACAGAGTGGGAGGCTTCTGGGCCGCTTTATCACATTGTCAGTTCTAGATCATTTATCACCTTATAGCACCATCCACCACTACCACACTGTACTTCGCCATACGAACTGTAAGTCCAAGGCGGCGGATCCAGCCTTCAGGGATCCCTCCTCATCCATTCACCCGAACACCCGAAGAGACGGAGGGTGCGGCAATCGCCACCAATCCAGCGTGCGAATCTGGTCCATCAACTGTGACCTCAACTCCACATCTCAGCAGCTAGCCATAGTCTCGCGCTCCCGACTAATTCGGGGGTCTCCCCAGGAATCGAACCCAGGACCTTAAACTGCTAATTGCAGTAGTGTCAACCCAGACCAGACCAGCGCGATGTGCATGGAGCTTGGGCTTGAGCAATCCCTGCTCGCCGAGCCGTGCAACGAGGAGCAAATTCGACAGTCACGGAAGGTCATCAATCTGCTCATCAAGAACGTCAAGGATCATCATTTGCCGATGGTTACCGGTGCTGCCAACGCGAAGAAGGCCTGGGACGCCTTGGGATCTATGTTTGCTGCCAACAACAACGCCCGCAAGGTGTCTCTACGTCAAGAATTCAGCCGTTTTAAGATGGTCGACGGCGAACCTCTTCCGATGTACTTTGCGCGTGCACGGCAGCTGCAAACAGATTTATTGGGAGTCGGCCACGTAGTTAACGACTCCGAGCTGGCGTACACCGTGCTAGTTGGTCTACCCAGTCGGTACAGCGTGGTGACGACGACATTACTTATGCGCGACGGCGATTTGGACATGGCGAGCGTCACAGCAAAGCTTCTCTCTATCGAGACGGCTAACGGTGGGTCGGGCAAGCCTACCGAGTCGGCAGCCTTCGCGTCTGTCGGCGGTTCGACGTTCGGCGCTTCTACATCTGGTTATGGTAGCCGGGGGCCGGCTAACAACAGCTCGGGACATAGTCGGAAGCAAGTCATCTGCTACTACTGTAATAAACCTGGGCACGTGGTTAAGGACTGCAGGCAGCTTAAGGCGCTGAAGCAGTCGTCAAATTCTGGCTACAAGGGTGGCTACAGCAACAGTGGTAACGGAGGTAGTGGCAGCGGAGCTAGCGGCAGCAAGCCAGGATCCGGTGGATCAGCTAGGGGGCCAGGAGTTCCGCGGCAGGTAGCGTTCGTGGCATACAACAGCGAGCGTCCGACGGAATGGTTTCTGGACTCAGCAGCCACTCACCACATAACTTATGACCGCTCAGAACTTTCCAACGTGCGGTTGATGTTGATGTTGTTACAGGGTGGTTAAGCTTCACCAGTGGCCTCCTTCCCGAGGCAATTCCCTGCTCTCCCCTGCTAGAGGGGCACCCTAAGCCATTCACCCCATCCGACTTCAGAGTGTACTCTTTGAGTTTGGCAACTCACCACCAGCATCCAACCAAATCTAGCGGATCAACGGCGCGTCAACTTAGTTCCTGGTCAGCTCGCGAGTTGATTTTATCATGTCCTACACCGTCCACAAGATGGGGGGCCACCTCCCATTTCATCACCTCTCAAACACCCCGAGAGGTCGGCAGGCGGATTTGAACCCGGACGCGCCGGGACGCGACGGGAGCAGAAGCCAGGCCTTAACTTCTGCCAGCCGCCTGCGGTTATTGGAGCCATGGGAGCGCTTCAACATCATGGGCATCAAGGGACAGTCTCTTCGGCCGACTGAAGTTGGCACGCTTATGATTCGGTCTAACGTCAACGATAAACAGGCCATCACTTTCAAGAAGGTCTACGTCGACGAGGAGGCCACCGCCAAAATCATATCGGTCCGCATCATTGATGATCGTGGAGGCAGTGTGGTCTTCGGCGGCGGACAGGCGAAAGTATACGTACAGAACCAGTTGGTGCTGACTGGAAAGCGGGATGGGGACTTGTATCCCGTCTGCTACAGCAGTGGAGGTACGGGAGCTCTGAAGAGGACGCAGCATGAAGACAACAGGATACCTTCTGGTGGTGATGCAGTGTGTGCTGCCGTGGGTATCGGAGCTGAACGTGCAGCACTTTGGCACCGAAGGTATGGCCACTTAGGATACAGCAACCTTGAGGCGCTGCTGCGTAATGATATGGTAGCTGGATTCGATGTTGACCGACACAGCATACAATCAGCCAGCGCGTGTGTGTGTGAGACTTGCGTCCTTGCTAAGCATACACGTGGTCCTTTTCCGTTATCTGGGCATAAGGCAGCGCAGCCTCTCGCGCTCATTCACATGGATGTGTGTGGGCCTATGCCTGAACCTTCGCCTAGTGGTTCGCGTTACGTGACAACCCTGCTTGACGACCATACTGGTCTTTCAGCTGTTGCGTTTACAGCGACCAAGGAGGAGGTCTACCAGAAGATGGTGGTAATGATAGCGGAACTGGAGCGCGCTACTGGCAGGCAGGTTAAGGAGGTGCGTACAGATCGTGGCGGGGAGTTCGTTAATACTCGCACGAAGGCCTATTTCGCTTCCAGGGGTATTCTACACGGAACTACGGTAGGCTACACCCCTGAGCAGAACGGAGCTGCAGAACGTTTAAATCGCACTCTTTTGGACAAGACTAGGACTATGCTAGTTGAGTCTGGACTGCCTAAATCATTATGGGCGGAGGCGTTAGCGACAGCCAACTATCTTAGGAATGTGTCGCCAACTGCTGGGTCAACCGTCACTCCGTACGAAGCTTTCTTTAACGTTCGTCCGAACGTCAGTCACCTGCGAGTCTTTGGATGCGTTGCCTACGTCCATGTACAGCGATGTCAAGCGCGACAAGTTCGACCCGGTGAGCAGGCGTGGAATACTTGTCGGATACGGGAACGGTGGACAGTATCGTGTACTATACGAGGACGGCATTATTGCCGTAGTTTCCAACGTTCGTTTTGATGAGTCTAACGTAGGCCGGCGGCGTAATGCCGGGGACTCCGATTATGAGTCCGATGCCGACGAGGAGGAGGAGTTTCGCACTAGTTTATCTGGTGAGGGATCGCTGCCTAGGGCTGGCGAAGGGACACCAGGTAGCACCGTCGGCGAGGGATCGCCGCATTTGGGTGGCGAGGGGGCGCCGGCTGGGGCTGGACCTTCCAGCAGTGCGAATGGGCAAGGAATCAATCAGCCTGATGTGGAAATGGCGGGAACTAGGTACCCAGTTGATGTGGAAATGGCGGGAACTAGGTACCCAGTTAGAGAGCGTAAACGCCCTGGCGAATGGTGGCGAAATGAACCTGGTCGCACTGTCACTGGTCGCGTTAACGCTGCTTTCTCTGCTGGTATTCCTGAGCCTAATTCGTTTGAGGAAGCAATTGCAAGTCCACATGCAGACGACTGGCGGCGTGCGATGGACGAGGAGATCGCCGCCCAGATGGCTAACAGTACTTGGGAGCTGAAGACGCCACCTCCTGGTACTCGTTTATCACCGTGTCGTTGGGTGTATAAGGTTAAGTACAACGATGACGGCATTGTGGAGCGTTTTAAGGCGCGATTGGTTGCGAAGGGTTTCGAGCAACGCGAGGGGATTGATTATGGGGAGTTGTTTGCCCCTACCTCACGTGGTTCGTCATTACGTGCTTTACTAGCAGTTGCCGCAGCGCGGAACATGACGGTACACCAGCTCGATGTGTCTACTGCATTTTTGAACGGCGAGTTGAAGGAGGAGTTGTGGATGCAGCAACCACCTGGGTATGAATCCAGTGACCGGTCGCTTGCGTGCAAGCTGGAGAGGTGTATTTACGGTTTGAAGCAGGCACCCCGTTGCTGGTATAAAAAGCTATCAGCAGAGTTCGCCAAGCTGGGTCTTTATCCTTCGAAGTCTGATCCGGCGATGTTTGTTAAGACGGACGAGCGTGGGGTTGTTATTGCTTTGGTGCACGTAGATGACACCATTGTTGCGTGAGAAGACCCGGATATGGTCCGGGCAATTAAAGCAGCCATTGTGAAGATCTTCAAGGTGCGTGACCTTGGAGAAGCGAAGGTGTTTTGGGGCATGGAGATTAGGAGGGTGAAGTCGGGTGAGATAGTGTTGTCGCAGCATAGGTAATTTGAGCAGCTGTTGGAGCGTCATAGGATGATTGATGCCAAGCCGAGGTCTACCCCTTTGCCTCCGGGATTTAGGTACACTCCTAAGGGGGACGGAGAGGAGCTGCTGGGCAATCCCACCGAGAATAGGGCTTTGGTGGGAGGATTGAACTATCTGGTGACGAACACGCGGCCTGACATTTCGTATGCATTGAGCGTTTTGTCCCGGCATATGGCCACACCTACGAAGACTGCCATGAACTTGGCCACTGGCGTTCTGTGTTACCTGGCGGGTACTCGCGAACTAGGATTGCGTTTTGGGGGTGTTGGCGGTGTTGCAATGTCCGGGTACAGTGATTCGGACTGGGCAGGAGACCCAGTTACGCGGCGTTCTACGTCCGGTTACGTATTCACTCTTAATGGGGCTGCAATTAGCTGGAGCAGCCAACTTCAACGTACTGTGGCGGCTTCTTCGGTGGAGGCCGAGTACCAAGCTACAGCGGCGGCTGTTCGTGAAGCTTTGTGGCTTTGCAAGCTGATGGTCGATTTGGGCTTGCCTGAGAGCGCGGTGAAAATCCAGATAGACTCCCAGGGGGCGCTAAGCTTGGGAAATAATCCGATTACGTCTGCTCGGTCGAAACACATCGACGTGCAGCACCACATATGTTGTGAGAGGGTGAATAGCGGGGAGGTGCAGTTGGAGTACTGCCCTACAGAGTGGATGGTAGTGTTGAGGAAACGGTCCTCTCCCAACTCGTGTGGTTGTCGACCAGGGGATTTGACCCCGGGTCTGCGCCTGACTAATGGGGAAGACTTACCCCAGAACCTTATGGGGCTACCGATGCATATCCGGTAGCTAAGTGATAGACATTAGGGCACCGTCTGGACGGCGCAGTGAGATCGCGGAATGTACGTGCAGTTAGATCACGGAATGTACGAGTTTTCCGCTAGCGCCGGTATTTAGGGCGGTGACTGCGCTTAATTGTTTATCTCACAACGATCGGTATTCCTACCAGGAATCTCCTCAAGTCCTGCCGAACGCTAACAATACTCTTTACATTACTTGTAACAGTTTATCGTGCTAAATATCTTCGCCACCGGCAATCCTTCCGGAATAACAATCAGCGTTAGCTGTCACCGTCGCCAATTCTTCAATAGGTTATGAGCCCCGATTAGCGCCGACAGTTATCGCCCAATTGTTATTTCTATCCCTCATCAACAATGGTTAAGGACAAGCTTGATGAGTCGCTGGATCTCAACAACTACTCTACCTGGCAAATTCGGTTCAGCGCGTTGTGCATGGAGCTTGGGCTTGAGCAATCCCTGCTCGCCGAGCCGTGCAACGAGGAGCAAATTCGACAGTCACGGAAGGTCATCAATCTGCTCATCAAGAACGTCAAGGATCATCATTTGCCGATGGTTACCGGTGCTGCCAACGCGAAGAAGGCCTGGGACGCCTTGGGATCTATGTTTGCTGCCAACAACAACGCCCGCAAGGTGTCTCTACGTCAAGAATTCAGCCGTTTTAAGATGGTCGACGGCGAACCTCTTCCGATGTACTTTGCGCGTGCAAGGCAGCTGCAAACAGATTTATTGGGAGTCGGCCACGTAGTTAACGACTCCGAGCTGGCGTACACCGTGCTAGTTGGTCTACCCAGTCGGTACAGCGTGGTGACGACGACATTACTTATGCACGACGGCGATTTGGACATGGCGAGCGTCACAGCAAAGCTTCTCTCTATCGAGACGGCTAACGGTGGGTCGGGCAAGCCTACCGAGTCGGCAGCCTTCGCGTCTGTCGGCGGTTCGACGTTCGGCGCTTCTACATCTGGTTATGGTAGCCGGGGGCCGGCTAACAACAGCTCGGGACATAGTCGGAAGCAAGTCATCTGCTACTACTGTAATAAACCTGGGCACGTGGTTAAGGACTGCAGGCAGCTTAAGGCGCTGAAGCAGTCGTCAAATTCTGGCTACAAGGGTGGCTACAGCAACAGTGGTAACGGAGGTAGTGGCAGCGGAGCTAGCGGCAGCAAGCCAGGATCCGGTGGATCAGCTAGGGGGCCAGGAGTTCCGCGGCAGGTAGCGTTCGTGGCATACAACAGCGAGCGTCCGACGGAATGGTTTCTGGACTCAGCAGCCACTCACCACATAACTTATGACCGCTCAGAACTTTCCAACGTGCGGTTATTGGAGCCATGGGAGCGCTTCAACATCATGGGCATCAAGGGACAGTCTCTTCGGCCGACTGAAGTTGGCACGCTTATGATTCGGTCTAACGTCAACGATAAACAGGCCATCACTTTCAAGAAGGTCTACGTCGACGAGGAGGCCACCGCCAAAATCATATCGGTCCGCATCATTGATGATCGTGGAGGCAGTGTGGTCTTCGGCGGCGGACAGGCGAAAGTATACGTACAGAACCAGTTGGTGCTGACTGGAAAGCGGGATGGGGACTTGTATCCCGTCTGCTACAGCAGTGGAGGTACGGGAGCTCTGAAGAGGACGCAGCGTGAAGACAACAGGATACCTTCTGGTGGTGATGCAGTGTGTGCTGCCGTGGGTATCGGAGCTGAACGTGCAGCACTTTGGCACCGAAGGTATGGCCACTTAGGATACAGCAACCTTGAGGCGCTGCTGCGTAATGATATGGTAGCTGGATTCGATGTTGACCGACACAGCATACAATCAGCCAGCGCGTGTGTGTGTGAGACTTGCGTCCTTGCTAAGCATACACGTGGTCCTTTTCCGTTATCTGGGCATAAGGCAGCGCAGCCTCTCGCGCTCATTCACATGGATGTGTGTGGGCCTATGCCTGAACCTTCGCCTAGTGGTTCGCGTTACGTGACAACCCTGCTTGACGACCATACTGGTCTTTCAGCTGTTGCGTTTACAGCGACCAAGGAGGTCTACCAGAAGATGGTGGTAATGATAGCGGAACTGGAGCGCGCTACTGGCAGGCAGGTTAAGGAGGTGCGTACAGATCGTGGCGGGGAGTTCGTTAATACTCGCACGAAGGCCTATTTCGCTTCCAGGGGTATTCTACACGGAACTACGGTAGGCTACACCCCTGAGCAGAACGGAGCTGCAGAACGTTTAAATCGCACTCTTTTGGACAAGACTAGGACTATGCTAGTTGAGTCTGGACTGCCTAAATCATTATGGGCGGAGGCGTTAGCGACAGCCAACTATCTTAGGAATGTGTCGCAAACTGCTGGGTCAACCGTCACTCCGTACGAAGCTTTCTTTAACGTTCGTCCGAACGTCAGTCACCTGCGAGTCTTTGGATGCGTTGCCTACGTCCATGTACAGCGATGTCAAGCGCGACAAGTTCGACCCGGTGAGCAGGCGTGGAATACTTGTCGGATACGGGAACGGTGGACAGTATCGTGTACTATACGAGGACGGCATTATTGCCGTAGTTTCCAACGTTCGTTTTGATGAGTCTAACGTAGGCCGGCGGCGTAATGCCGGGGACTCCGATTATGAGTCCGATGCCGACGAGGAGGAGGAGTTTCGCACTAGTTTATCTGGTGAGGGATCGCTGCCTAGGGCTGGCGAAGGGACACCAGGTAGCACCGTCGGCGAGGGATCGCCGCATTTGGGTGGCGAGGGGGCGCCGGCTGGGGCTGGACCTTCCAGCAGTGCGAATGGGCAAGGAATCAATCAGCCTGATGTGGAAATGGCGGGAACTAGGTACCCAGTTGATGTGGAAATGGCGGGAACTAGGTACCCAGTTAGAGAGCGTAAACGCCCTGGCGAATGGTGGCGAAATGAACCTGGTCGCACTGTCACTGGTCGCGTTAACGCTGCTTTCTCTGCTGGTATTCCTGAGCCTAATTCGTTTGAGGAAGCAATTGCAAGTCCACATGCAGTCGACTGGCGGCGTGCGATGGACGAGGAGATCGCCACCCAGATGGCTAATAGTACTTGGGAGCTGAAGAAGCCACCTCCTGGTACTCGTTTGTTGCCATGTCGTTGGGTATATAAGGTTAAGTACAGCGATGATGGCAGCGTGGAGCGTTTTAAGGCGCGTTTAGTTGCCAAGGGTTTCGAGCAACGTGAGGGGATTGATTATGGGGAGTTATTTGCCCCTACCTCTCGTGGTTCGTCATTGCGTGCTTTATTAGCAGTTGCCGCAGCCCGGAACATGACGGTACATCAGCTCGATGTGTCTACTGCGTTTCTGAATGGTGAGCTGAAGGAGGAGTTGTGGATGGAGCAACCGCCTGGGTATGCATCCAGTGACCGGTCGCTTGCGTGCAAGCTGCAGAAGTCTATTTACGGTTTAAAGCAGGCACCCCGTTGCTGGTATGAAAAACTATCAGCAGAGTTCGCCAAGTTGGGTCTTTATCCTTCGAAGTCTGATCCGGCGATGTTCGTTAAGACCGACGAGCGTGGGGTTGTTATTGCTTTGGTGCACGTAGATGACACTATTGTTGCGTCGGAAGACCCGGAAATGGTCCGGGCAATTAAAGCTGCAATTGCGAAGGTCTTCAAGGTGCGCGACCTTGGAGAAGCGAAGGTGTTTTTGGGCATGAAAATTAGGAGGGAGAAGTCGGGTGAGATAGTGTATATGATGTGTGAAACAGGGGGGTGTATCTTCGCCCGTGGCAGCTACCCTGCGAAACCCTGCCTTCCCCGGTATTTCGGGGCACCCTCATCCAGTCACCCTAGTCAACTTCTCAGTGGATCGCTCAGGTTCCGCACCCACCAACAGCATCCAACGGAATCTGCCGGGTCGACAGCGGCGCAACTCCATTCCTGGTCGGCTCGCAGGTTAACTTTATCCCAGGTCACCACCGTCCATCAACTAGGGGCGCAATGCCTTCCACCATCGGAAGGACTTTTCACCCTAACGGGTATCGATCCCGGGATCTCCCGGGGGCAATGGTCGCGCCTTACCAGTGGTGCCAAACCCTATATAGCAGCATACATATAGCAGCATAGGTATATTGCGCAGCTGTTGGAGCGTCATAGGATGATTGACGCGAAGCCGAGGTCTACCCCTTTGCCTCCGGGATTTAGGTACACTCCTAAGGGGGACGGAGAGGAGCTGCTGGGCAATCCCACCGAGTATAGATAGGGCTTTGGTGGGAGAATTGAACTATCTGGGGACGAACACGCGGCCTGACATTTCATATGCATTGAGCGTTTTGTCCCGGCATATGGCCGCACCCACGAAGACTGCCATGAACTTAGCAATCGGTGTTCTGCGTTACCTGGCGGGGACTCGCGAACTAGGATTGCGTTTTGGGGGTGTTGGCGACGTTGCTATGTCCGGGTACAGTGATTCGGACTGGGCAGGAGACCCAGTTACGCGGCGTTCTACGTCCGGTTACGTATTCACTCTTAATGGGGCTGCGATTAGCTGGAGCAGCCAACTTCAACGTACTGTGGCAGCTTCGTCGGTGGAGGCTGAGTACCAAGCTACAGCGGCGGCTGTTCGTGAGGCTTTGTGGCTTCGCAAGCTGATGGTTGATTTGAGCTTACCTGAGAGCGCGGTGAAAATCCAGATAGACTCCCAGGGGGCGCTTAGCTTGGGAAACAACCCGATTACGTCTGCTCGGTCGAAGCACATCGACGTGCAGCATCACATAGTGCGTGAGAGGGTGAATAGCGGTGAGGTGCAGTTGGAATACTGCCCTACGGAGTGGATGGTTGCGGATGTGCTAACGAAGGCTCTGGGCGAGGTGAAGTTCAAACGTTGCCGAGATGCTATGGGCCTTGTGTGAAGTGTGCAGATGAACTTGGTACTCGTTGGGATACGGCCCGAGGGGGCGTGTTGAGGAAACGGTCCTCTCCCAACTCGTGTGGTTGTCGACCAGGGGATTTGACCCCGGGTCTGCGCCTGACTAATGGGGAAGACTTACCCCAGAACCTTATGGGGCTATCGATGCATATCCGGTAGCTAAGTGATAGACATTAGGGCACCGTCTGGACGGCGCAGTGAGATCACGGAATGTACGTGCAGTTAGATCGCGGAATGTACGAGTTTTCCGCTAGCGCCGGTATTTAGGGCGGTGACTGCGCCTATTAGTTTATCTCACAACGATCGGTATTCCTACCAGGAATCTCCTCAAGTCCTGCCGAACGCTAACAATACTCTTTACATTACTTGTAACAGTTTATCGTGCTAAATATCTTCGCCACCGGCAATCCTTCCGGAATAACAATCAGCGTTAGCTGTCTCCGTCGCCAATTCTTCAATAACGTCAGTCACCTGCGAGTCTTTGGATGCGTTGCCTACGTCCACGTACCCGACGTCAAGCGCGACAAGTTCGACCCGGTGAGCAGGCGTGGAATACTTGTCGGATACGGGAACGGTGGACAGTATCGTGTACTATACGAGGACGGCATTATTGCCATAGTTTCTAACGTTCGTTTTGACGAGTCTAATGTCGGCCGGCGGCGTAATGCCGGGGACTCCGATTATGAGTCCGATGCCGACGAAGAGGAGGAGTTTCGCACTAGTTTATCTGGTGAGGGATCGCTGCCTAGGGCTGGCGAAGGGACACCAGGTAGCACCGTCGGCGAGGGATCGCCGCATTTGGGTGGCGAGGGGGCGCCGGCTGGGGTTGGACCTTCCAGCAGTGCGAAAGGGCAAGGAATCAATCAGCCTGATGTGGAAATGGCGGGAACTAGGTACCCAGTTAGAGAGCGTAAACGCCCTGGCGAATGGTGGCGAAACGAACCTGGTCGCACTGTCACTGGTCGCGTTAACGCTGCTTTCTCTGCTGGTATTCCTGAGCCTAATTCGTTTGAGGAAGCAATTGCTAGTCCACATGCAGACGACTGGCGGCGTGCGATGGACGAGGAGATCGCCGCCCAGATGGCTAACAGTACTTGGGAGCTGAAGACGCCACCTCCTGGTACTCGTTTGTTGCCGTGTCGTTGGGTATATAAGGTTAAGTACAGCGATGACGGCAGCGTGGAGCGTTTTAAGGCGCGTTTAGTTGCCAAGGGTTTCGAGCAACGTGAGGGGATTGATTATGGGGAGTTGTTTGCCCCTACCTCTCGTGGTTCGTCATTGCGTGCTTTATTAGCAGTTGCCGCAGCCCG
This sequence comes from Volvox carteri f. nagariensis, assembly GCF_000143455.1. NCBI lineage: Eukaryota > Viridiplantae > Chlorophyta > Chlorophyceae > Chlamydomonadales > Volvocaceae > Volvox > Volvox carteri. Next base: position 394,508 of record NW_003307619.1, read on the forward strand.
GAACATGACGGTACAACAGCTCGATGTGTCTACTGCGTTTCTGAATGGTGAGCTGAAGGAGGAGTTGTGGATGGAGCAACCGCCTGGGTATGCATCCAGTGACCGGTCGCTTGCGTGCAAGCTGCAGAAGTCTATTTACGGTTTAAAGCAGGCACCCCGTTGCTGGTATGAAAAACTATCAGCAGAGTTCGCCAAGTTGGGTCTTTATCCTTCGAAGTCTGATCCGGCGATGTTTGTTAAGACGGACGAGCGTGGGGTTGTTATTGCTTTGGTGCACGTAGATGATACAATTGTGTCGTCGGAAGACCCGGAAATGGTCCGGGCAATTAAAGCCGCAATTGCGAAGGTCTTCAAGGTGCGCGACCTTGGAGAAGCGAAGGTGTTTTTGGGCATGGAAATTAGGAGGGAGAAGTCGGGTGAGATAGTGTATATATATAGCAGCATAGGTATATTGCGCAGCTGTTGGAGCGTCATAGGATGATTGACGCCAAGCCGAGGTCTACCCCTTTGCCTCCGGGCTTTAGGTACACTCCTAAGGGGGACGGAGAGGAGCTGCTGGGCAATCCCACCGAGTATAGGGCTTTGGTGGGAGAATTGAACTATCTGGCGACGAACACGCGGCCTGACATTTCTTATGCATTGAGTGTTTTGTCCCGGCATATGGCCACACCTATGAAGACTGCCATGAACTTGGCCACTGGCGTTCTGCGTTACCTGGCGGGTACTCGCAAACTAGGATTGCGTTTTGGGGATGTTGGCGACGTTGCTATGTCCGGGTACAGTGATTCGGACTGGGCAGGAGACCCAGTTACGCGGCGTTCTACGTCCGGTTACGTATTCACTCTTAATGGGGCTGCGATTAGCTGGAGCAGCCAACTTCAACGTACTGTGGCAGCTTCGTCGGTGGAGGCTGAGTACCAAGCTACAGCGGCGGCTGTTCGTGAGGCTTTGTGGCTTCGCAAGCTGATGGTTGATTTGAGCTTGCCTGAGAGCGCGGTGAAAATCCAGATAGACTCCCAGGGGGCGCTTAGCTTGGGAAACAACCCGATTACGTCTGCTCGGTCGAAGCACATCGACGTGCAGCATCACATAGTGCGTGAGAGGGTGAATAGCGGTGAGGTGCAGTTGGAATACTGCCCTACGGAGTGGATGGTTGCGGATGTACTAACGAAGGCTCTGGGCGAGGTGAAGCTCAAACGTTGCCGAGATGCTATGGGCCTTGTGTGAAGTGTGCAGATGAACTTGGTAATCGTTGGGATACGGCCCGAGGGGGCGTGTTGAGGAAACGGTCCTCTCCCAACTCGTGTGGTTGTCGACCAGGGGATTTGACCCCGGGTCTGCGCCTGACTAATGGGGAAGACTTACCCCAGAACCTTATGGGGCTACCGATGCATATCCGGTAGCTAAGTGATAGACATTAGGGCACCGTCTGGACGGCGCAGTGAGATCGCGGAATGTACGTGCAGTTAGATCACGGAATGTACGAGTTTTCCGCTAGCGCCGGTATTTAGGGCGGTGACTGCGCTTAATTGTTTATCTCACAACGATCGGTATTCCTACCAGGAATCTCCTCAAGTCCTGCCGAACGCTAACAATACTCTTTACATTACTTGTAACAGTTTATCGTGCTAAATATCTTCGCCACCGGCAATCCTTCCGGAATAACAATCAGCGTTAGCTGTCACCGTCGCCAATTCTTCAATACTCGCAGTAGCACATTTGCTCCACCAATGGGCACTTCACACAACGCCCATAGCCTCTCTGCACAAGAATTGCCGACGGCGAAGATATTCAGCACGATAAAATGTTACAAGTTATGTAAAGAGTACTATTAGCGTTCGGCAGGACTTAAGGAGATTCGACCTTGCCTCGTGTCTCTCGGCCGCGTATCTCGGACGTGTCCTCAGGTCCAGGGATGGTGGACGACTGTACGATACTTCCATTGGTACTGGTATATAAGACACGAGTTGTGCAAGTCTTAGTATCTCATCTTCAGATGGATCGGTATTCCTCCAGTAGGAATCTCCTAAAGTCTTCTTGCCGTTCACCACTAACCCACAGACTGTAACCCTTATATCGCGACCAGTCTCCTTGCCTTCATATTCTTAACAGTCTCACGTTTGGCGCCTCTGGTTCTGGTCTTAGGAATCACGCTGCGGCCAGCAGCAGTTCATAAAGCCCGAGCACGATATTAAGGACTGCAGGAAGTTGAAGGCGCCTCTGGTTCTGGACTGCAGGAAGTTTGGCGCCTCTGGTTCTGGTCTTAGGAATCACGGTGCGGCCAGCAGCAGTTCATAAAGCCCGAGCACGATATTAAGGACTGCAGGAAGTTGAAGGCACTAAAGCAGTTGTCCATTCCTGGCAGTGGACAAGGTAAGGGTGGTGGTGGCAGCGGAGCTAGCGGCAGCAAGCCTGGGCCAGGTGGGTCTGGAAGGGGATCAGGATTCCCGCGGCAGGTTGCCTTCACAGCATACAATGGTGAGCGTCCGCAGGGGTGGTTCCTGGACTGAGCCGCCACTCACCACATAACGTATGACCGCTGAGAACTTCTCAACGTGCAGTTGTTGGAGCCGTGGGAGCGCTTCAACATCATGGGCATCAAGGGACAGTCTCTTCGGCCGACTGAAGTTGGCACGCTTATGATTTGGTCTAACGTCAACGATAAACAGGCCATCACCTTTAAGAAGGTCTACATCGACGAGGAGGCCACCACCAAAATCCTATCGGTCCACATTATTGATGATCGTGGAGGCAGTGTGGTCTTCGGTGGCAGACAGGTGAAAGTCTACGTACAGAACCAGTTAGTGCTGACTGGAAAGCGGGATGGGGACTTGTATCCCGTCTGCTACAGCAGTGGAGGTACGGGTGCTCTGAAGTGGACGCAGCGTGAAGGCAACAGGATGCCTTCTGGTGGTGGTGCTGTGTGTGCTGCCGTGGATGTCGGAGCTGAACGTGCAGCACTTTGGCACCGACGGTATGGCCACTTGGGATACAGTGACCTTGAGGCGTTGCTGCATCACAATATGGTAACTGGGTTCGATGTTGACCGACACAGCATACAATCAGCCAGCACGTGTGTGTGTGAGACTTGCTTCCTTGCAAAGCATACACGTGGTCCTTTTCCGTTATAAGGCAGCACAGCCTCTCGCGCTCATTCAAATCGATGTGTGTGGGCCTATGCCTGAAACTTCATCAAATGGTTCACGTTACGTGACCACTCTTCTTGATGACAACACCGGTCTGTCAGCTGTTGCGTTTACGGCGACCAAGGAGGAGATATATCAGAAGGTGGTGGTGATGATAGCAGACCTGGAACGGGCATCTGGTCGGCAGGTAAAGGAGGTGCACACAGATCGTGGCGGGGAATTTGTGAATACGCGCACAAAAAGCTACTTCGCGTCAAGGGGTATTTTGCACGGAACTATGGCGGGCTACACTCCTGAGCAGAACGGTGCAGCAGAACACCTGAACCGCACTCTTCTAGACAAGGCCAGGTCAATGCTCATAGAGTCTGGACTCCCAAAATCACTGTGGGCAGAAGCATTGGCGACTGCAAACTACCTCAGGAAAATGTCGCCGACTGCTGGGTCAACCGTCACACCACATCAAGCCTTCTTTGGTGTTCGTCCAAACGTCAGCCATCTGCGGGTCTTTGGATGCACTACGTTCATGTGCCCAACGTCAAGCGAGACAAACTCGATCCGGTAAGCAGGCGAGGAATCCTAGTCGGATACGGGAATGGAGAACAGTACCGTGTACTGTACGGAGAACAGTACTGTGTACTGTACGGAGAACAGTACCGTGTACTGTACGAGGACGGCATCATCACCGTTGTCTCCAGTGTCCGCTTTGACAAGTCTAATGTTGGCCGGCAGCGTAGTGCCGGGGACTCCGATTATGGGTCCGATGCCGATGAGGAGGAGGAGGAGGGGTCACACTGGTGAGGGGTCGCTGCCTAGGGCTGGCGAAGGAACATCAGGCAATACTGTCGGCGAGGGATCGCCGCATTTGGGTGGCAAGGGAGTGCTGGCTGGGGCTGGACCTTCCAGCAGTGCGAACGTGCAAGATAACAATCAGGGACTCGGTACCCAGTTAGAGAGCATAAACACCCTGGTGAGTGGTGGTGAAACGAGCCTGGTCGCACTGGTGTTAATGCTGCTTTTTCTGCTGTTGATGTTGTTACAGGGTGGTTAAGCTTCACCAGTGGCCTCCTTCCCGAGGCAGTTCCCTGCTCTCCCCTGCTAGAGGGGCACCCTAAGCCATTCACCCCATCCGACTTCAGAGTTTACTCTTTGAGTTTGGCAACTCACCACCAGCATCCAACTGTTAAGAATAGTAGGCAAGGAGACTGGTCGCGATAAGGGTTACAGTCTGTGGGTTAGTGGTGAATGGCAAGAAGACTTTAGGAGATTCCTATGAAGGAATACCGATCCATCCGAAGATGAGATAGAAAGACATGCACCACTCTGGTCTTATGTACCGATACCAACGGAAGTATCGTACATTCGCCCACCATCAATGCTGGGCACGAGGGGACGTCCGAGATATGCGGCCGGAGTCATCGCCTATCAATCAATCTTGGATATGCCCGCCTACCATCCTGCACTATCGTTGGGACAGGCGCGCCGGACCCGGTCGCGGTGCGCGACTGTCGCTGATAGGCGCCAATCAGTCAGGTGGATTCGCCCACCTATCATTCCGCGATCTAGCGGAGCCATCCTGACGGTGCCCAAACGTGCATCACTAACTACCGGTTGTGCATCGGCAGTCCCATAAGTGGCTGGTTAAGTTTCGCCGCTTGTCTCAGACAGACCCGGGGTCGAATCCCCTGTCCAACAATACTCAAGTTGGGATAAGTGCCGTTTCCTCAACACCAACCAAATTTAGCGGATCAACGGCGCGTCAACTTACTTCCTGGTCAGCTCGCGAGTTGATTTTATCACGTCTACACCGTCCACAAGATGGGGGGTCACCTCCCATTTCATCACCTCTCAAACACCCCGAGCGGTCGGCAGCCGGATTTGAACCTGGACGCGCTGTAACGCGTCGGGAGCAGAAGCCAGGCCTTGACCTCTGCCAGCCACCTGCCGCCTGCCGTTATTCCTGAACCGAATTCGTTTGCGGAAGCAATTGCAAGTCCACATGCAGACGATTGGAGGCGTGCGATGGACGAGGAAATCGCCGCCCAGATGGCTAACAGTACTTGGGAGCTGAAGACGCCACCTCCAGGTACTCATTTATTGCCGTGTCGTTGGGTGTATAAGGTTAAGTACAACGATGACGGCAGTGTGGAGCGTTTTAAGGTGTGTTTGGTTGCAAAGGGTTTCGAGCAACACGAGGGGATTGATTATGGGGAGTTGTTTGCCCCTATCTCACGTGGTTCATCATTACGTGCTTTATTAGCAGTTGCCGCAGCGTGGAACATGACGGTGCACCAGCTCGATGTGTCTACTGCATTTTTGAACGGCGAGTTGAAGGAGGTTGGATGCAGCAACCACCTGGGTATAAATCCAGTGACCAGTCGCTTGTGTGCAAGCTGGAGAGGTCTATTTACGGTTTGAAGCAGGCACCCCATTGCTGGTATGAAAAGCTATCAGCAGAGTTCGCCAAGCTGGGTCTTTATCCTTCGAAGTCTGATCCGGTGATGTTTGTTAAGACGGACGAGCGTGGGGTTGTTATTGCTTTGGTGCACGTAGATGACACCATTGTTGCGTGAGAAGACCCGGATATGGTCCAGGCTATTAAAGCAGCCATTGTGAAGATCTTCAAGGTGCGTGACCTTGGAGAAGCGAAGGTGTTTTGGGGCATGGAGATTAGGAGGGAGAAGTCGGGTGAGATAGTGTTGTCGCAGCATAGGTATATTGAGCAGCTGTTGGAGTGTCATAGGATGGTTGACGCCAAGCCGAGATCTACCCCTTTGCCTCCGGGATTTAGGTACACTCCTAAGGGGGATGGAGAGGAGCTGCTGGGCAATCCCACAGAGTATAGGGCTTTGGTGGGAGGATTGAACTCCTGCCCTCTTCTTCTGAAGCCCTGCGCTCGGCATTCCTCCACCACCCACAGGTGACAGTGTTGCCTCGTGGACTGCATCGCCTAAGTCTACCAATGGCAGCGGACCCGACTCAGGTACACCAATACATGCCGCTTCGGAGTCAGACAATTCCCTTTAACCTTGATGGACAACCGTTTAGATGTGGTACAACGTGCACCACCGTGGATTTCAAGACGGAGTGTGCAATTCCATGGCATCGATGTTACCGACATCTGGGATACAGCAACCTTGAGGTGTTGCTGTGTCACAACATGGTAATGGGGTTCAATGTTGATCAACATAGCTTACAGAGAGCCAGCACTTGTGTTTGTGAGACTTGTGTTCTTGCAAAGCATACATGAGGTCCATTTCTGCTAACAGGGCATAAGGCAGCACAGCTGCTTGCACTATTTCACATGGATGATTGGTATGATCGTCAAGCAGTGTTGTCACGTAACACGAACCGCTAGGTGAAGGTTCAGGCTTAGGTCCACACACATCCATGTGAACTAGTGCAAGCGGCTGTGCTGCCTTATGCCCTGTTAGCGGAAATGGACCTCATGTATGCTTTGCAAGAACACAAGTCTCACAAACACAAGTGCTGGCTCTCTGTAAGCTATGTTGATCAACATCGAACCCCATTACCATGTGATGCAGCAACACCTCGAGGTTGCTGTATCCCAGATGTCAGTAACATCGATGCCATAGAATTGCATGCTCATGTCTTGAAATCCACGGTGGTGCACATTGTACCACGTCTAAACGGTTGTCCGTTGTCATCGTACCTAGTAGTCTGCATCCACCTGATTGTGCCTGTGTCCCCACCTCGGTAGCAGATGGGGTATAAGTCGCCATCCCGCTCACCGGTCAATACTAGATGGTCCTGCACATACACCTTTACCTGTCCGCCACCAAAGATGATGCTACCACCGTGATCGAACCTTGACCATCGCCTCCTTTTCAATGTAGACCTTCTTGAAAGTGATGGCATGTTTGTCGTTGACGTTAGACCGAATAATGAGCGAGCCAACCTCTGTTGGACACAAAGACTGCCCCTTGATGCCCATTATGCTGAAGTGCTCCCATGTACACACGTATGTTTAGTACTTCTGAACGGTCATAAGTGACATGATGTGTAGATGTGGAGTCCAGGAACCATCCCGTCAGATGCTCACCGTTGTATGCCACGAACGCGACCTGCCTCAGAACTCCTGGTCCCCTGGCTGATCCACCGGACCCAGGCTTGCTGCTGCTAGCTCCGCCGCCACTGCTTCTGTTATTTTGTTCCCTTATTTTGTCCAGAAATAGACAACTGCTTCAGCGCTTTCAGCTGCCTGCAGTCCTTAACCATGTGCCCAGGCATGTTGCAGTAGTAGCAGGTGAGCTGCTTCTTACTGTGTCCCGAGCTGCTGCTAGCCGGCCCTCAGCTGCCATAACCAGGATTAGAAACGCCAAACATTGAACCGCCGACAGATGCAAAGGCTGCCGACTCGGTAGGCTTTCCGGACCCACCGTTAGCCGTCTCGATAGCTAAAAGTTTCGATGTGACATTCACCATGTCCAGGTCACCGTCGCGCATCAGTAATGTTGTCATCACCACGCTGTACCGACTGGGTAGACCAACGAGGACGGTGTACACCAGCTTGGAGTCGTTAATCACATGGCTGACTCCCAATAAGTCCGTTTGAAGCTGCATCGTTTGAAGCTGCATCGCACGCGCAAAGTACTTCGGAAGTGGCTCGCTGTCGACCATCTTAAGGACGTGTTCACATGTGGGCGAATCAGGGTTGATTCATGCGAATTGGACTCTGAATTGGACCTGATTGGACCCGAATCGGAATTGGGGTCCGGGGGGGCCTCTTCGGGTATGATTCGACGTGATTCACAGTTTTCTTTCTCAAAACAAAGTTGTTTAACAAACCGTTTCTCATAATTATCATTACAATACTATAGGAACATTTTCCAATTGTTAATTCACGCAAAGCGCACCGAGCATTTTTCACGAACTCCTGCAGCTATGTATGTACAAGCCTGGTGATAATTTTCGCCATAGAAACGATACTTATACTGTTCTGTTCCTAGATAATGCTGGCTTGCCTTGGGTGATGGGGCGTAGCCGCGGAGCTTCAGCTGGGCGCGGTGGCACCTCGCGCGATGCAGCGAATCGTATGTGAACACAATTCAGAAAGCCGCCCCGAATCGGACTCCCAATCAGACTCTCAATTGGACTACATGTGAACACACCCTAAAATGGCCGAATTCTAGGCGTAGAGCCACCTTGCGGGCGATGTTGTCGGCAACAAACATCGAACCCAAGGCGTCCCAAGCCTTCTTCGCGTTTGCGGCACGGGTAACCATTGGAAGATGGAGGTCCTTCACGTCCTTGATTAGCAGATTGACGACTTTCCGCGATTGACGAATCTGCTTCTCGTTGCACGGCTCGGCGAGCAAAGCCTGCTCTAGCCCAAGCTCCATGCACATCGCGCTGAACCGAATCTGCCACGTTGAATAGTTGTGGAGGTCCAGCGGCTCATCAAGTTTGTCCTTCACCATTTTTGATAAGGGGTAGAAATAACAAGTCGAGCGATAGCTGTCGGCGCTAGACGGGGCTCATAACCTGTTGGAGAATCAACTGCGGTGGCAGCTGGCGGCGACTGTTATTTCGGAACGGAATGCCGTCGGCGAAGATATAGGGCACGATGAAAAGGTTACAAGCAGAGTAAAATTTTAATAGCGTTCGGCAGGACTTTAGGAGATTCCTAAAAGGAATACCGCTCGTTGAAAGTGAGAGAGCGAGATAAGCGTGGTCACCGCCCTAAACACCGGCACTAGCGGAAAACTCATGGGTCGCCCTCGTACATTCCGCGATCTCGCTGCGCCGTCCTGACGGTGCCCAAATGTGGACCACTTAACTACCGCATATGCATCGGTAGTCCCATTGGTTTAGGGGTAAGCTCCCCTATAGTCACATGTAGACTCGGGGTCAAAACCTCTGGCCGACATTAACACGACTTGGGAGAGGACCGTTTATTAACACAGGTTACCTTGTGTTTGTTCCACTTACCGGAGACAACACTATTCGTGGCACCAGGCAGCCATCACTGAGCGCATCTGGTGTGCAAGAGGCTAGGAAACAGCAGTGGGTGGATGCCGAGTCGGTGGCACACATGCCACATTTTAAAGTGCAGCACCTTGTCCTACAGCCTGGCGGGTTGCTGATAATGAATGGCAACTGGTCCATGCAGGAGATGCAGGCAGGGTTGGTGAGTGGGCTCTTCGCCTGCACGGGTATGTACAGCGGTCAACAGTGGACATCTCATCTCTCAGTATGGGAAGGACTTCGAGGCCCGTTTCCTCCTGCCCCCACCCATGGCCGGATAGCTGCATGTGGTGTGCTATCAGTAATGTGGTTGGCTCTGTTTAACTTTTTGAAGAATGCCCTTTATATTACATATACATTTATATCGATTCCGCATCTTTTGCTTTGGGATGTGTTGGCAAGGGTAATGGACTGTCAAATGTCGTACATGAGTAAGTGGATTGGTGCAATCCGGATCTGTTAACAGTCCAATGTTGGACATGCATGGCCTGCAGCTGTGTACAATAGTGGTGCAAGGTGCCTTTGGCAATGGCTGAATAGCTGCTTGTACAGCAGGCTCATGGACTGTCATTGACATCTTCACCAAGTACAAGCCACCTGATGTACCAGTCAGTGTCAGCTGCACTGCCATCGATTCTTCAACAGACCCACCTAGCCATCTGGATGGCCCAAAGCTTTGCATTTGCCATGTCCAAATTGCTGCTGCACATCAATAGAGATGTTGCCTTGCCCGTTTTTTGGGGGCACCCTCATCCAGTCACCCTAGTCAACTTCGATGGCGGCCCAACTCCATTCCTGGTCGGCTCGCAAGTCAATCCCAGGTCACCACCGTCCATCGACTAGGGGCACTATACCTTCCACCATCGGAAGGATTCTCGACCCTGACAGGTCTCAATCCCGGGATCTCCCAGGGGCAAAAGGTCGTGCATTACCAGTAGTGCCTAACCTAGTATTGATTAACTGTCTCCAGGTATGGATCTGCCAGCAAAAAGGGTCGTCTGCAACAGATACATCACCATGACGATCCCCACAAATTACACAACATAGGATATTTATCAAAGGTTTCCAAATCTACGTTGGGATCAGACCGTTTCTTCAACATCGTCCCCCCCATCCTCAAAGTCTCAACAAGCCAAGGTACAGTACACGCCAATATACAAATGAAGGAGAAAAACGGTCGACCTACCCCACAGCACCTACAGCACCTACAGCAGAACACCAGAAAGAAATCAACTGCCAGGAAGGCACAGGAAGGCACAGGAAGGCACAGGAAGGGGAAGCTCAAGGAGAAGGCCACATGCTCCTGCTGCCCTAGTCTGTCTGCCCTGTCCCGTATGCCGTACTGCGGGACTCCCATCAATCAGTCCTATGGCCTCTCGATGTCGTGGCCTCCCTGCACCACTTCAAGCCGGCACCCTCGTCCGTCCATCCATTCGCCACTCCTGCCGACGGCCACACCACCCGCCCACCTCTCCATCATCATGCTTTTTGCTTTAACAGACTGCTAACACAGCGACCAGTGGCAGCTGGTAGCGGGACATGTTTCCGGTGGACGAAATGATGGAGACCGAAAATAAACCGACCGCCAACTACTTTGGCACGGATATTTACGTGGATAGAAAGAGGAAACCACCTCACCCAGCTCAACAATGCATGCATATAACGGTTGCCGAGGAGAAAATCCTACTGCTATACAGATTCCCGCTCACGTGCTACGTCAATATTACGGTGAAATGCTGTACGGCTAACGAATTCACACATAACAGCATAAGGCCCTTTAATCGCCAATTAATGCAATACATCAATCGTTAAGCTGGTGCTCAGGTTCGAAAGTCACCACCCTCACATCATCATGAAACCATACAAGTTATGGAAATGTCGATGCAGGGACGACAGGATAGTGGTTATTCGCAAAAGCACACACACATACATACAAACATACAAACAAAAAGGTTCAAAGACCGACGGTTCCCTGAAACGTTTCATCTCCAACTATGAAAGAAACCGTTGGATGGACAACACGTATAAATATAAAAGATTCACTGCGTGCATCTCAATAAGCACCTTGAAAAGTTTTCTTCTCTGCAACAAGGCTGCTGTTGCTGCTGCTTTTGCTGGTGATACTGCTGCTATCTCGGTGGTAGATAAGGATAGCCCGGGGATTGAGGCCTGGTCGGCGGGGTAGGTGGGGCAGGTGGGGCAGGTGGCCTACTGCCGTCCGGACTTGTTCAGCGACCTGCCTGCCTAGCTAGCTGGGTGGCTGCGTGGCCCCGGTGTTGCCCTGGCCCCCGCGCTCTGCCCCCTCCAACCCCTCTTCCCATCCACTTCACTGTCCCAGCCGTCGCACAGCTCGGTCCCGGGGCTGCACCCTCATGTGCAGTCCGGCGGAGGGGTTGAAGTTCATGGTGATGTCGTACGCCACGGGGAGGATGGGGGTGTTGGGTCGCAGGGGGGTGAAGCGGAAGCGCTGCAGGAGGGTGGCGGCCATCAGCGCCACCGACATCTGGGGACCAGGCGGGCGCCCCCCGGGCGTACATGCCCCCCATGCAGGGGGTCCACAGACTGGTTAGTGGTACTTAGGTGGGGACGGGACAGCGGTAAGGGTGTTGTCTGTTTGAACACACAGGGGGCGAGGCATATATGGGGGGCAGAGGGGGGAATGGAGGGCGGCTGCAACCCTGCGGGGATCCCGGGGTTGCAGTGTTGTGTGTGTGTGTGTGTGTGTGTGTGTGTGCGCCCCATACGGGAGGGGTCCGCGGTCACATGAAGCCACACATGAAGCCGATTGTCTGTTGTCTTGGAGAGAATCGAACAGGGCATGGGAGGGACACGCACCTAAACCCCCGAGGTCCCCTCCTCCTCCACTGCCGTCCCAACCTTCTCACTCACCAGAGCAAACGACGCGCCCAGGCACATCCTGGGCCCCGCTCCGAACGGCAGCCACTGGAAGCGGTGCTGAGCCGTCTCCCCTTCCGGCGTGAACCTGGTGGGGAGGGGGTGGGGTGAGGGTACGGTGGAGGTGGAGGATAGGGACGGAGGGAGGTTGCCATCAAGGTTGTATGTGTGTGTGTAGGGGGGGGGGGGAAGGAGGTTTAAGAGGTCACCCCCCCCACTCTCCCCCACTTCCCCCCTTCCGGAGCTGAAGGAGGCTCACCTGTCGGGGTTGAAGGTGAGGGGGTCTGGCCAGAGCGCCGCTGAGCGACCTAGGGCGTACGATGACATAAAAACCACGTCACCTGTCGTACAGACACGCGGGGGCCAGGGTCAGCAAGAAACCAAAAGAGTGTTGTACAGCTGTTACCTAGCAGCCATAAGGCTCTCTCTCCTCCTTGACCCCCTTCCGCCCTTTTGTGGGGCTGCGTTGAACTCCCCCTCACACCTGCACAGCCAAGTCCCCACATAAGGCCCGTCTGCAATACCCCCTCCCCTTTTCGTATCCCCCTGGTACCCCCTTCCCCCTCCTGTGGCTGAGGCTAACCGCCTATTGGGTGGGCCCTACACCCAACCACTCAACCACCACACCTGCGCTGACTGCATGACCCGAGGGCAGCACGTCGTCGCTGAGGGTCTCCCGCGGGAACACCGGGATGGCCGGGTACAGCCGCATACACTCCTTGACACACGCCTGGGGAGGGGGGGGCAGAAGGGCGGGCAGAAGGGCGGGCAGAAGGGGGGCAGAAGGGCGGGCAGAAGGGCGGCAGAAGGGGGGCAGAAGGGGGGCAGAAGGGGGGCAGAAGGGGGGCAGAAGGGGGGCAGAAGGGGGGCAGAAGGGGGGCAGAAGGGGGGCAGAAGGGCGGGTAGGGGAGGGAGGGAGGAAATCATTTGCTGCAAGGAGTTTAGAAATGAGCTAAGACAGAAGAAGGCGTCCAGAGTCCGAAACTGCCACTAGGGGGTCATAAGCGCTCAAGTCATGGAGGGGTGGGCCGGGGCCACACACCCCAGAGGCCCCCCCCTTGTCCCGCTCCCGCCCCACCCCACCGCGCTACCCCACCTAACTCACCTGGAGGTACGGCAACCTCTCCAGCGCTTCGCAGCTGGGCGGCTGGTCGCCTGAAGGGATGGCGGGGTAGGCAGTCGAGCAGGGTTGGAAGGGGGGGGCCATGGAAGAGGGGGCTGTGTGGGTGGGGCGGGGAAAGAGATTTAGGTGGGTGTGCGGAGACTGATCGAGATGACATGGCCCTGACATCCACTGGCAGACGTGTGTGTATGCGCCTCCCCTCCCCTCCCCTCCCCTCCCCTCTTTTCACATCGACAGCGATGCAACGACACCCACCCACGAACCAGCACGCACGCTAACCTAGCACATCGTCAAGCTCCTGCTCGACCCTCTGCCGTACATCCGGGTGAGCGGATATGCAGTACAGCAAGGCCGCGGTTGTGGTTGCCGTAGTTTCGTGCCCAGCCCCCATGATGTCGTGCACGTCCTCCCAGAGCTCCTCGTCGCTCAGACCCCGACCCGCGTCATCTGTGGCCTGTGTGTATTATTGCGGGGGGGGGGGGAGGGGGCCCACAGTGTGGAGGGAGGGGAGGGGGGTTGGAGGGGTTGGAGCACGTTGTGTTACGTTATGTCGGGACGAACAGTCAACGAACACCAACCAACCGCACCACCCATCCACCACCACCACAGAGGAAAGGAAAGACGTGTCTTACCTCCGGCCCCCCAAACCCCGGAACCCCCCGCCCAGCTCTCACCGTGAGAAGCGCCTGCAGCAAGTCGTCCCTACCCGGCAGACCCGCCGCCAGTGCCGTACGCCGTTCCTGAGGGAGAAGGAGGCGGCGGCGGCGGGGAAGGCACGGCACGGCTCACGGTGCATCCCCACCTTCCCATCACCCCCCCCAATGAACGAAGGGGTACTGGCGGGGGAGGGTACGGAGAGTGCGGATGTGTACAGTCTGCGTGCCGTACACGGGGAAAAACGGCAGCGCCAAACCCATCGACTTCCCCTGCCACAACTTCCATCACCTCGGGGCCCTCCCTGGACTGTTCCGGAAGCGGAATTTGTGGGCCCTCCCCCTCCTCCTCCTCCTCCCTCCCGTCAGTCCCCTCCCTCCCCTCCCCTCCCCTCACACCTCGGCCCCATCAACCCCACCTGGATGACGTCCAGCATGGCTCGCCTCATGATGCTGACCGCCTCATCCAGCCGCCGGAGGTGCGGCAAACCCAGTCGGTCCAGAACCTTCCGGGAGGCCATTGCAGGTACGACAGCCCCGGAGGTGATTTAGGGGTCCAGAGGAGGGTGGTGCCGGTGGTGGTGCCGGTGCAGTGCCCTCCCTACTGCCTACGGCCTACTCCTCACGACTATTCCCCTCCGACCCAACTCACCCGACCGCACACCTCAAACCTTTTGGCTGCCCTTAGTGACTCAACACCGGCGTCGGTCCCAAACCCGACAAGGTATAATGTGGCACACACACACACACACACACACACTCGCCTTCCCCTCCCCCTCCCCCCTCCTCTCCCTCCCCCCCTCCCCTCCCCCCTTCCCCCTCCCTCACCCGGAGCAGTGGCAGCGGGGTAATGAATATCTGGGCCAACACCTCCCCGAATGTGTTCACCGCCCACAGCACCTGGTCCTGGAGCAACCCGCTGTCACCCGCAGCACCCGCCAGGTCCCTGAGGGGGCGTGGGGCGTGGGGAGGGGGGAGAGTGAGGAGGGGGGGAGGGGGGAGGGTGAGGAGGGGGGAGAGGTGGGGGGGAGAGGTGGGGGGGGAGAGGGGGGAGAGGAGGGGGCAATGAAGAGGGAATCCCCCCACCCAACCTTTCCGTATCACCCCCTACCAGACGAGCGTTCCCCTCGTACTACACAACTTGGTACGGCTTCCGTACCAGCTCTCGACCCCCCCTCCCTACCTGCGCACTTGCTCCACCTGCCGGAAGTCGTGACTGAACGCCACCCGCCCCACAACGTCCAGGGTCAGGCGCTGGGTCTGAATGGCCACGTCGGTGACCAGCAGACCACCTCCGGAAGGGGAGGGGGAGGGGGGGGAGGGGCTCACCCCCTGGACCGCCTCCGCCCAGATGTCCACCAACTGCTGAGACCTGCGTGCGCGTGTGCGTGTGAGTGTGCGTGTATGGGGGGGAAGAGGGGAAAGACGAACCACATGTATGGGGGGTGCGTGTATGGGGGGGAAGAGGGGAACGGGGAAGGGCATTTAAAACATCATTGCACCATACGTGCACGTGTCAATTGAAAGCGGCTGCCCCAGGGCACAAGAACGCAAAAAAAGGATCCGAATACCAACGCATACATACATACACAGCGCAAGGAAGTGCGCTTCCGCAGTAAAAATGATATCTGCGTCAGAAACCCATCTATTTCATCCAAAGGTTCCCAGGTGAACTAGTTGAAGTCCAGGCAATCTCATAGGCAGGCGGCTGGCAGAAGTTAAGGCCCGACTTCTGCTCCCGGAGTGATCGGGTTCGAATCCGCCTGCCGACCTCTCGGGTGTGTAAGAGGTGTTGAATTGGGAGGTGGCCCCCCATCTTGTGAACTGTGTAGGTCGTGATTATGCCAACTTTCGAGCTGACCAGGAACTAAGTTGTGGCGCCGTTGATCCGCTAGATTTGGTTGGATGCTGGTGGTGAGTTGCTGAACCCAACGAATACATTCTGAAATTGGATGGGGTGAATGGATTAGGGTGCCCCACTCGCAGGCGAGAGCAAGGAACTGCCTCGGGAAAGGGGGCCACTGGTGAAGCTTAACCACCCTGTTACGACATACATACACATATATGCATAGGTCAGGCACTACTCGTAGAGCACGTACTTATGCCCCCGAAAGTTCCGGGATCGAGACCTGTCAGGGTCGAAGAATTCTTAGAAAGTTGACCTGCGAGCTGACCAGGAATGGAGTTGGGCCGCCGTCTATCCGGCAGATTCCGTTGGATGCCGGTGGTGGGTGCGGAACCTGAGCGATCCACTGAGAAGTTGACTAGGGTGACTGGATGAGGGTGCCCCGGGGAAGGCAGGGTCTGCCGGGTAGCGGCCGCAGGGTGAAGATACGAACCCCCTGTCCCATACATCACACATACACCGACTCGGGCGCACAGCCGCTTCCCTCCCCATCCTCCCTCCCCCTCCCCCTCCACTAGCTGCCACCTACCCCACCCACCTTTCAACCACAACCTTCGAGAAGCGCTGCAGCTGCGTCCGGCTGCGGAAGGGACCTGAGCACAGTCGCCTGTGGCGAGCATTGTACTCGTCCTGAGGGGAGGGGAGGGGCAAAAAGGGAGAGGGGGTTGGTGGAGAAGGAGAAAGGGAAGAAAAGCGAGGGGCCCTCGACCCTTAGCTTACATCACTACCTCCCCCTCCCCTTTTTCCCAACCTAATCCACCCAGATTCCCCTTCCCACCACACAATCATCACTAATCGCTACAATAATAAGCGTATTAGTAAAAGTTAATTGTATAATAAGTAAGACATTATTATTTATATAATAAAATTATTATCTATGGTAATGGTAACAATAATAGTATTTATTACTATTGTGATTGTCATGATTCCTTATTATTTATGGCTTTCCATACTATTTATTATTATCGATTATATTTTATTATTATAATTATTATTCACTCGCCTCTCTTAAAGATGGGGTATTCATAGCCTCTTGTAGCTCTTCTCACTCTCGGCCGGTGGGGTGCTCAGCCCCGTCGTACACCTCCCCCTACCCGACCTCCGCTAGACCTCCCGCGGCATCCCTCTCCACCCGCGTGTATGGATGCATGTGCCCACCTGCGAGCCCAGGATGCCCTTTCCGTGTGTCACGTAGGTATATATGTCGGGCAGGTAGCGGCGGCTGTAGTTCCGTACATTTGTGGCGCACACGTGCTGGATGTTTTCGGGAGAGTTCAGAAACACCCAGCTGGTGGCGCCGTTGAGGGACGCGGGGTTGGCGAACCTGAAAGGGTTACACAAGTACGTGCGTAGACAGGGACGGAGGGAGGGGAAAGGGGGAGCGACCTGAAAAAATAAATGTGGGCGAGGGGAAGACATTGGAGGAGGAAGGGAAGGGAAGGGGGTGGGTGGGTAGGACCGGGTGCTTTAAGGTTCGTGATGCATCTGGCTCGGGATGCAACACACGTGCTACAAACAGTACGAACTACGGAAATTGATCGTACCTGCAGATGGGGCCGTACTTGTCACTGAAGCGGAGCATGGCCACGTGGAGACCTTCCAGGAAAATGATGCTCACGTCCTTCAGGGCCTCGAGGCTCAGCGGTGCTGGCCCAGGGATCGGCTGTAGCTCGGCTGGATGGGCAGCCCTGACAGATGTTGCAGGGACTGCGCCGGTAGCGGCTGAGATCTTTGACGCAAGCTGGCTGAACGGACATTTTGATGTCTGTTGGTCGGGTGCAGCTGTGGAAGTCGAAGCATCAAGTGCTGATGCCGCTAAAGGCATGGCCTTGGCAGCACGGGCGCTCAGCCAAGGCGCGGATACAAGCGTAGGGCAAGCATGCGGACTCCTTGGCGAGCCTATTACTGAGCTGTTTCCAGAAGCTAGCACAAAATGATAAGTGGCAGCCCGCCGTGCTGGCAACATGCTCTTCCGTGAAGTTAGATTCGGGGCGATCCATGGGCTTAAAAAGGGCTGCAAAAACGCCATGGCTTTTGCGATGGCAACGTAAGATAGCTGCGCCTGTTTTTGGCGTTATGCCGTTTTGGCGTTCCGGACCTGTTTCCAAACTGGCAGCGCCTTCAAGATCTGCTGGTCGCCTTTAAACCCCGTTAGTACATAACGTTCACGGAGCCGAAGCCGCGTCAGGAAATTAAGCACAATGAGAAGATTTTATCCAGCAAGAATCGGCCGTACAACAGACGCTCTATGACTCTATGAAATACTGAAGGAGGGGTACATGTTTAAGCTCTCGGCGATTATTGAGAATTTAAATGTACATTGTTAAGAGGTGCCAATTTTAAGGCACCTTCCACAGTGGGGCTTAGGTTGTCCCGGTGCTATCTCCGGTACAAGCGCACTTTCCTTAAGGTATTGCCACGCATCTGCTTTGAATGCGACACGTATTGCACCTCTGCGTAATGCCAATACCGGTATACTTATTTGTGTTTTTGGCAGGTCAGGAACATTCCTTCCGCGACTCGGTTCTGGTCAGAGCGGAACAGCTGGCATCGCGATGCATAAATTTGTTTTCTTGCTATGTGCATTTTATTTCACGATCCTCATCAGGAACGCTGCCTGCGAGTTATTCCATCATCACTTATTTTTCATATGGCGTCTGCTTCCCTTTCCCCGCCAGCTCGTCCATTAAGTTGGCTGGGTGGGTTCGGAGCTCCCAGCAGGACTCTTACCTATTGGACCGAACGACAGGAAAAGATCATTGAAAATACTATTTTGTTTTTTTTAATAATATACTGTATGTTATTACCCATTATGCGAGAACATTTAGTTGACATTGCCTATTTGCCCGCGGTCGTTGACGGTTGGCCAACACATCGGCAATAAACAAGAAGCCTCGTCTAAATCCTGTCCATAAGCAAACAGAAATGGGAATTGCAGGCTGCCGTCAGGCTACTTAGGGGGCGGCAGGGGATGCACCGGCAGAATTGGGTATTGATAAGAGCGGAGGTGGGGGCGGCCGGGGCGGGTGAAAAGAATCAGGGATGGGAGAGGTCGGGGGCTGGGAAGGGGCCGCGGGAGCAGCAACGCATGGGCAGTATGAGAGGTAGGTGAGGGAAAGGGCCGGGGACCCCGGGGGCCCGTGCTTGTCCAGGCACTGGGGGTTTTAATGCCACGACGGGGTTCAATGCCACGACCCACTTCAGAACTTACAACGAGCGTTACCATAGAGGCAAAGATGACTGCCATGCTTGCGTACATACATAGCCACGTCTCCCCTTCTTTACTGAACCCGGATGGGACGTGAATGTACATACATACATGTATGTATCAGGGTTTTGGTACTACCGGTAACGCGCGACCATTCCCCCCGGGAGATCCCGGGATCGAGACTCGTTAATCCTTCCGATGGTGGAAGGTATTGCGCCCCTAGTTGATGGACGGTGGCGACCTTGGATAAAGCTAACCTGCGAGCCGACCAGGAATGGAGTTGGGCCGCTGTCGACCCGGCAGATTCCGTTGGATGCTGGTGGTGGGTGCGGAACCTGAGCGATCCACTGAGAAGTTGACTAGGGTGACGGGATGAGGGTGCCCCGAAATACCGGGGAAGGCAGGGTTTCGCCGGGTTGCTGCCACGGGCGAAGATATACCCCCCTGTTTCACACATCGTACATGTGCCTGCCGTGTCACTGCCCTCACGTACAAGGACGTGCTCGCCGCTTCCGACCGGCCTTTTAACACCCGCTGGTGGTGCTGCTGGTGCTGGTGCTGCTGGTGCTGCTGGTGCTGCTGGTGCTGGTGCTGCTGGTGCTGGTGCTGCTGGTGGTGGTATTGCTGGTGGTGCTGCTGGTGCTGGTGGTGCTGGTGCTGGTGCTGCTGGTGCTGCTGGTGGTGGTATTGCTGGTGGTGTTGCTGGTGGTGTTGCTGGTGGTGTTGCTGTTGCTGTTGCTGCTGGTGCTGGTGCTGCTGGTGCTGGTGCTGCTGGTGCTGCCAGCAGTGCAGACAGTAGTAGGTCCTTGTAAGGGTACTTGATTCGGAGCTGTTGTATAAATTTCGTGACTTGACTGTTAAGTCCCTTTGTTTAGTGGCCCTGGCCGCCCATCCATCACCACCGCTACGGCGGCGACTGCCCGCCAATATGCGACAACAGCTTTCAGAGCAATGCTCCGCCGCTTCACTGCTGCATGACTACGTGCTTGGGTAAAGTTGCTCTAAAGGGTTATTAGCTATAGCGGTGGTCATTTCGTTAAAATGGATAGGGCCGCTCATCAGCACCTCCCCATGCGCCAGTACACTCCACCACCACCACCACCACCACCACCACCACCATCACCACCCAAGCAAGTCCGTGCAGCCGTGGGTGGGTGGGCACGTCAGACCCTGCACACGACATCACAGCCCGCTATTGCGCAACGTCAGGTTGCATTTGCACACGTGCTTGTCTGTGTGTACGTATGTATGTATGTATGTATGTATGTGTATGTATGTTGCAAGTTAGTTGGCAGCAAGCAAATACGAATGCCCTTCCCCCCCAATGTGCTCTCCCTCCCCTCCCTCCCTCCCCCCTTATGAGGGCCACAGAGTCCTCCACCACAAGCACCAGCACCCCAAGGTACCACCGGGAGGGGTGTCGCTGCAAACAGTCTGCTCCTCCTGAGCCCTGTGACCCCAATTGCATGCCGTGAAGATGGTGGTGGTGTGTTTGTGCGGGGGGAAAGGGTAAAGTAGCGGGAAGGGAGCGGGGAATAAAGCAAGGCTGCCCAGCACCGGCCCAGTCCCCCTGTCATCCTCCTCCGTCACCCCAATGCCAGACAGTCCCTTGACAGGTACCTCGCCCTTGTGGGCCCCCTGTCCCGGAGGACATGGAGAGCTTCAATGGCGCGCCCTTTCAGCCTCCTCCCCCTCCCCCTCCCCCCCCACCACACACACACAAACAAGTTGGTCCCGACCTGCCTGCTGCTGTCCTCCGTCTCCGTCGTCGATTGCAACACCGTACCGCGTGACCCACAACGGAATCAACTAAGCAACCGAAGCCAAATAACCTGCTACTGCCTACGCAGCTGTAACTACTCCACCGTGTCGCCGCCGTCACCCTGTCGTACAATACACGACAAGGAGCAGCACTCCCCCCACTCACTCCTCCCCACACACACATCACTGATCACTCACTCGCCTCACGGGAACAAGCTCCACTCCACTCCACCACCCCCATCCACATTTCTGTGACCCGACACATGTACGACATACACACACACATCCCGCCACACCCCGCCGCCCACTCCACACATACACACATACATAGCACTCCCCCTCCGCCTCCTAGCCTCCCGCCCGCTCGTAGAAGAGTATGTAGCCGTGGTCCATGTTGTTTTGTCCGTACTCGGAGGTGGATCCGAACGTGCTCTGCACCTCGCTTTCCGTGATGGGCAGTACGGACTCGTCGTCGAAGGAAAGCCACTGGGGGCCGCTCTTGATGAGGGACACGTAGTGGCCTGAGCAGGACCCGGGGCCAGGAGGAGGAGGGGGACGGGGTGGGGGTGGGGGTGGGGGTGGGGGGAGGAAGTCCTTCCCCCTAGGCGAGACGGTAAACGGAGGCCTCTATCCGGGGTGCGGGTGCGGGTGGGGGTGGGGTGCGGTTCCCTTCCTCCCTTGGCCCTTAGCTATCCTTCCCCCTTACCGTGGTGTGGGCCGCTCCCCAGGTGCACCACCACCGCCGTCAGCGTGTAGAGGGTGTCCGCGGCCCCCGGGTCGTCCGCCGTGGTGTTGGACAACTTGAGCTCCATCGGGAACACGACCCGGTACATCAGCTTGCGGAGCCTGAGGGGGGAGGTAGGGGGTGAGGGGGTGGGGTGAGGGGTGGGGTGAGGGGTGGGGTGAGGGGGCGGATATAGTACAGCGCACAACGTTAGCTGCAAGCGTCCACATACACACACACACATTGCTCCTCAACCTCTCTTCAGTATCACAACCATCTCCTCCCTTCCCCTCCCGCCACACACACACCTCACCAGACGTCAGTGCCTCCCACGACCCACCCACCACCGAACCGGCACACCCACCCACCCACCCACCCACCCACCCACACACACACACCACCACCACCCCAGTCCCTCACCTGCCCTGCGCCTCCACGTATTTGAACCTCTTGAGGTGCAGGATGAGGCAGGGCGGGGCGGAGCGCAGCAACATGCGCTTCTTCGCCTCCTGTAAGAGAGGGGAATTCGGGGTGGGGAGGCCGGGAGGAGGAGGGGTTGGAGGAGCTCGAGGAGGGACAAACCAAATGGGAGTGGCGAGGTTGAGCCTGAACTTAGTTCAAAATACCGAGCGAGCGAGCGAGCGTGTGTTGTGTGTTGTGTTTCGAAAACGTGGCGAGAAGGATGCTACATCACCAACGATGCTGCAAAGTGGTGAAACCCAGGACGGCAGTCCCACCCCCAGTTCTGCTGAAATGCAACCCGTGTGCTCCTGTGTGCGGGAGGGGTCCCCGACATACATACGTACGTGTGTATCGGGGGCCCGGAAAATGTAGCGAGAGGGAGATGCGATAAAAAAACACAGTCGGAGAAGTGGCGCGAGGGGTCTGGGTTTGCTCTTCCTCTCTCCCCTCTTCGGCCGCCCTCCTCTCCCCCTCCAAATACACACACACACACACACACACACGCGCGCGCGCACACTCACCTGCAGGCAGCAGCACTGGTCACAAAAGAACTTGTCGTCCCGATCCAACATTTCCATGGAGCTGAGGAGGGGAGCGCGGGAGAGGGGGGGCAAGTGGGGGCGAAAACCCAGCCGGGGGCCGATTGGAGCGGAGGGTAGGAAAGGGAGGGAGGGAGGGCGCATGCACCAGGGGATCGAGGAGGCCGGCGGTCTGCCCGCCTCTTCCCGCCCTCCCCGCCGGGGCCACCTTCACTTCCCCGCCCCGCCGTCAAGCCACTCACCCCACCCGCAGCCAGCCCACCTCCCCTTTTCCCCCACCTAAAGTTCCTCAAGCACGAGGTGAGCGACGTGTTCTGCTCAATCTCCAGACTGAGGTCCATAAACACCTCCTCGCGACACGTGACCGTCTCGCAGTGCAGGCACCGCGTCTCGTTAACCAGCTTGCCCTGACCAGCAGGTGGTTGTGGTGGGTTGTTGGTGGTGGCGGGGTAGAGATAGGGAAGCAGGGCAAGGGGGGGGGAAGGGGGGAATCAGCACTCCACAACTAGCACCTCGGCCCATAGCTCAGGGGCCGGTGGCTGCAACCGGGGTCTCCTCAATAACCCTCTCTCCCCACTTTGACTCAGCAACCGGACCTTCCTCCCGGCCCCCCCCTCCACACACACACACACACACACTTCCACCTCCCTACCTGGAATATCTCATGTACCCAGGTGGTGATGGGCTCCCGCGGGGCCCCTTGCTGAGAACCCGGGCCCCCTCCGCCTCCTGCCCCTCCTGCTAGCTGCTGTTGCTTTTGGTTGGCTCTCGCCTCCTGCTCCAGTAGCTCACAGCTCTGATTGAGGAGGTAGTTCAGGAACTCGTGAGCATCCTGAAAGGGGCCGTGGGGGAGGGGAAGGGGAGGGGAAGGAGGGGGGAAAGAGAAGGTAGGATACGTTGCTGCTGGTCTCGTGGCTAGGTGGTGGTGGGTAGGGAGGGGCGTCAGTACGCTGGGACAGAGGACAGGACACAAGCAGGGCGGCGTTCCGAGTCACTGCACACAACACCGCGTCATATTCGCTCAAGTCCATACACGCCCGCACTTGGGGGACCCGCGTCCTCCATTCCAGGTAACCCACCTGGTGCATGTGTCCCCGGAAGACCTCGTTGTCGCGTTTAAGGCGCGTTACGAACTTCTTCGGCGACACCACCCCCACCTTCTTCTTGCTCGAGTTTATCTACATCGCATGATGGGCAATTGGTGGTACTCGGTACCAAGAGCGAGAGCTTCGACGCCTGACAACACCATGCACAGCCCCCATGCCGAAGCTTAAAGCTTTCCCTGGCTCGGTAACGATGCTATGCAACTCTAACCCCTGGACCGAGGCAGCATCGTTGGCCCCGCGCGTGTACCTGGGCGAAGAGCTCCGCAAGGCAGTTCAGCAAGTTCTCTTCTGTGTTACTCGGTAACGTTGCAGCATATTTTAACAATCGTTCTCGGAACGGCTTGCAGAAATACAGAGCTTGAAGCACTGAGTTGCAGTAGCAAGTGTTACCAAAATTTTCAAGTCCATAATATCGCTCATCCTCTGGGGCCTCGGCCAACGCCTTCTCTAGCTTAGTGGAGTTGGCCCCCATGCCGGCCTGAGCAAGTGCTAACCACTACCTATCAATGCTTTGCGTTTCCAAACTGATATAATGAGTTTCTTGTTTCTTATACCTAACGCCCTAACCGTAGCTTTTTTGTGAGCTTCGTCATCAGACTGCCACAGTGCTTATACAAAGTGCGCTACAAATTCACGTAGTAGAATATGATTAAAGGATACATAGCGACCCACGTAATTTCAGCAAATACATGCCATGGTTTCCTGGAGAAACCAACGACTCAAACCGAATTAGGTATCCTGTCGTTGGTGGAGCTGGTGTGTGCTGCGCAAGTCTGCTGCAAATTTATCATAAACATCCAAAGCTGCTTCTTCACGCCAGGGAACTTGTGACGAATAGAGTGGTTACGCACGAGTGATAGTAATTTCAAATAATGTTCAAACAAGAACCAGTCAAGCAGCCATGTTGGTACACACCGCATCGCCTTGTGGCCTACTTTTGTTTGGTGTTGCTCATGACATGGATTGACCAGGGCCTCGTGGCGTCAAACCAAGGTGGGGATGAAGAGAGTGCTCGTGCCGACATTCTATGTCTTGACAGTTTCTTCACATTGCATTGCAGTTACTGGAAATGACGATAATGGCAATCCACTTGGTTTCAAGAAATTGTTTAATCTCAACGGGTTCAAGCTGGGAGTCCTCCCTGCGTGCTACGCCGTTGGTCTCATCATCGCCGGCTTCATCTCCTCACACCTTGCCATGCATATCAATAGCTTTAGACTAATTGGAGTCGGCATGCTCTGCTGGACACTTGGTGTTGTACTAACCGGCGCCAGTACCTCGTACGGCATGCTAATCGCAGCAAGAATTCTCGCAGGCTGTGGTAGGTCTCAGTTACAATCCTGATTCCCAACCCACACACACACACACACTCTCAATATGGATAGGTCCATGGCGATTGGCAGGTAATGGCGACGGCGACACGGTGTTTGCCCAAGCCCCTGTTTTCCCCTCTTCCCCCTCCAGGTGAAGCCCCCTTACTCACCCTGACCTTCACCTTTGTCGACGACGTGGCTCCCCGTGCCTCTGCCACGTTGTGGTTCGGCGTGCTGGGTTTGGCGCCTGTACTGGGCATAGGGGCGGGCTACGTGCTGGCAGAGCCCCTCACTTCGGCGGCTGGCGGCAGTGGCAGCAGCACGGGGCTGCGCTGGGCCTTCTTTATTGAGGTGGAGGTCGAGGCCGGGAAGTGGGGGGGGGACCGGGGCCCCAGGGGGCGCCCCTCCTAAGCTGCGGGGGAAGCGGGGAGGGGGGGTGGCTCGAGGGCCATAAGGGTGTGGTGGTGGTGGGCATCAGTCCCCTCTCCTCCACCCTCTGCGGAGCGACGGTGACGATTACCCCCCCGCGCTGTGAGGGCCCTCTCCGGTCCCTACCGTGAGGGGGGAAGGGGGGTGCGGGTGGACTGCTACCCTGCAGCGGGCAGGGGTGTGTGTGGGGGGGGGGAGAGGGGGGAAAGGGTGAAAGGGTGACGCTCACCGCACCTGCTTCCAATGCAATGGTGCGTGCAAGGGCGGTGGGGGGATCTCTCCTCGCCTAGCACACACAGCTATCCCCCCACCCGGCTTGTGAAGCCGTACCGCCGTACCGCCTCTATCCCGGATGGCACCAAAGGGTCCCCTACCCCTTCGGGCTCTTCTTGTTTATTGGGGGGGTCCCCACACCTCCCGCCCGCAATCCCCCTCTCTCGGGGCTCACCCTGGACTGCTCCCACTACTGGCACCCCCCGTCTCCGCCCAACTGCCCCCAGGCCTTGGTGTCTATGCCCTTGACGGCCTTTGCGCTGTTCGCGCCTGCCGTACATCTCAACATGGCCACCAGCACGCCGCCTCCGAAACCCGCCACCGCCCGCTCAGTGGCCGCATCCCCCAGCTCGGCCACCCCCACCGCCGCTAACCCCACCACCACCACCACACCAGGCACCCCAGCTTCTGTAGGGACCCTTGCGACCGGGCTGGTGCCCCCCCCCCTCTCCCTCCCCTTCGCGGGTGGGGGGGATGGGGGTGTGCGCGAGGGAGCGGGTGCCAGTGCCAGTAGCGGTTCCGGAGCCCCCATTACCGCCCAGCTGCAGGGGTCCAGGCGGTACCCGGGAGGCATCAGGGGCTGTACGGCATGTGGGGGCAACCTCCTCAGCGAATCAGCCACAGCAGCAGGGGACACGTCCACGTCCACATCGGGCCGCCCGCTCCACCCTCCGCCTCCGCCCCGGCCTGCCGGGAAATGTGAGCACGTAGACCTGGATCCGGCAGCAGTAGTCGGGGCCGTGTCGTACACGAAATTGGAGGGCGGGCAAACACACACGCCGGTTAGCAGCAGCAACACCACCAGCAGGGCCAGCCCGTGGTGGTGGGGGTGGTGCGGCGGCAGTACATACACATACACACGTCCGCGGGGACCAAGCAACGCGACCGGAAGAAGTGGCGACGGCGGCGGCGACGGCGGTGGCGATGGGTCCCTCGCACTACCGCTGGCGGTGGGCTGCCCGCAGTCATCACCGCTGGACGGGCCTTCGCCCCACCACGAAGCATGCCTTCGGAATTCATTATGCCGTACATGTTACTGCCTGGCTGCGCGGCCTGGCGGCGGCGGAGAAGACCCCCCCGCAGCGGCTGTTGGGCCCTCGGGGGAGGGGGAGGGGGAGGGGGAGGGCCGCCGAGTAGTGCAGCGCTTCGGCGGCAGCGGCGACGGCAGCCTCACCCATTTGCCAGATTCGGTAGCAGTAGCCGTAGGTGATGATTTAGTTGATGGCGGCGACAAGGCGTACGGCAAAGGTTCACGTTCACCCGGGCGGCGGCGGCGGTGCCTGGGGCCCTCGAAGGGTGAGGGGCAGGGGGTGGCGGCTGTAGCTGGGGGAGTACGGGGCCCCTGGGGAGTTGGAGCGCCCTGGGAGCTGCTGCGTTACCCGGCCAACTGCTTCAACAGCTTCGGATACGCTCCCGTCCAGGTTGGTGGGGTGAGCTGTGTGTGGAGGTCTGTGGGGGGGTGGGGGGGGTTGGGGGCCGGGCAGAGGAAGGGGAAGGGACGTGCGGGTTGCAGCGGTGGTTCCTATCAGGGGGGCCGGGGCTGGGGCCCGGCAGTGGAGGAGCTCGAAGACCTCTCTTCAACCCCCTCACGGCCTTCAGCCCGTCAGGACTTGCTATCGAACTGCACACACCCACACACCCAGGTGGCCCCGGGTGTGTGTATGCATGCATGTATGTATGTATGTCGGAGGTTTTTACGCCCAACCCCTCTCCCACATCCCCTTCCCGGCCCCACTCCTCCGGGCAGTGGATCTTCGGCATGGTGTCCTTCTGGGCGCCCAAGGCGGCGCAGGAGATATTTAGGTGAGTTATAGACATACGTACGTACATACATACATACATCTCAATCCCCTGCCAACCCCTGGCCTTCGCAGTGTTGTTTGGCTGGTACGCTGTTTATTTGACTGGTTGCATCTCCCCTGGACCCAGAGAGGGAGAGGTGGAAGAAGTCAGTAATCTTACAGTCTTGTCTGGATTGACACTACTGCAATTAGGGTTTAGCGGTTTAAGGTCCTGGGTTCGATTCCTGGGGAGACCCCCGAATTAGTCGGGAGCGCGAGATTATGGCTAACTGCTGAGATGTGGAGATGAGGTCACAGTTGATGGACCAGATTCGCACGCTGGATTGGTGGCGATTGCCGAACCCTCCGTCTCTTCGGATGTTCGGGTGAATGGATGAGGAGGGGTCCCTGAAGGCTGGATCCGCCGCCTTGGACTTACAGTTCGTATGGCGAAGTATAGTGTGGTAGTGGTGGATGGTGCTATAAGGTGATAAGTGATCGTAGGATTGACAATGTGATAAAGCGGCCCAGAAGCCTCCCTCTCTGTAACATTACAAGTAATCTGAAGGTGGCTGCGGGACGTCTTGTGGTTCTAGCTCTCTGCGCCTTTCCTTTTGGAGGCCATTATGTGTTTCGTGTTGCTGCGGCCCCTGCTGCGGCCCTGTTGACCTCCCCCGGCCGGGACGCCCCGCCGGCCGGTCTCCTCCCCGGGTCTTCCTTTTGAGCGGGAGGAGTGGGAGGACTTGAGAGAGCCCCTGCCTGGAGGTGTTCAGGCGGGACTTGAGAGAGCGTCGTGTTTTCCCCGGGGGGACAGAGGCGCTGCTGAACTGCTGCGTCGTGGCTTAGCAGCCCGAGTCGGGGCGGGGAGCACGCAAGACTAGCAGACAATTGTGTGCTGTGCGCTCCCAACCGTTCCGCTGTGTTTCGGCTTCCGCCCCCCCAGTGTAATTGAAGTCATACATACATACATACATACATACATACATACATACATACATACATACATACATACATACATACATACATACATACATACATACATGCATGCACAATTCACAACTCCCGCGCTCAGTCGCTGCATTCGCCCTTCTTACCAGCCTGCCCCCTGCCCACCGTCCGTCTGTCTATCTGTCCGTCTGTCTGTTCGCCTGTCTTTCCCTCCGTCTCTCAACCTCCAGGCTGAGAGGTTCGGGACCTGAGTTTCTGATCGGGGTCATTGCGGTGGTGTCCGGGGTTTTGGGCACATTGGCAGGAGGTGAGAGGGGCGAAGGGAAGAGGAGCGGAGGGTGGCACTTGGGAAGGGGCTCCTGTAGCGTGCGTGAGCAAGTATATGTGTAGTATGTATGTATGTACGTATGTATGATGTGTGGGACAGGGGTCCATATCTTCTCCCTGCGGCCGCTACCCTGCAAAACCCTGCCTTCCCCGTTTTTTTCGGGGCACCCACATCCAGTCACCCTAGTCAACTTCTCAGTGGATCGCTCAGGTTCCGCACCCATCACCAGCATCCAACGGAATCTGCCGGGTCGACGGCGGCCCAACTCCATTCCTGGTCAGCTCGCAGGTCAACTTTATCACAGGTCACCACCGTCCATCGACTAGGGGCATTTTACCTTTCACCGTCGGAAGGATATTTCGACCCTGACAGGTCTCGATCCCGGGATGTTTGTATGTATGTTGTTAAAGGGTGGTTAACTTCGCCAGCGGCCCCCTTTCCCGGGGCAGTCCCTGCTCTCCCCTGCTAGAGGGGCACCCTAATCCGTCACCCCATCCGACTTCAGAATGTATTCGTTGGGTTCGGCAACTCACCACCAGCATCCAACCAAATCTAGCGGATCAACGGCGCATCAACTTAGTTCCTGGTCAGCTCGCAAGTTGATATTATCACGTCCTACATCGTCCATATGATGGGGGGCCACCTCTCATTTCAACACTCCTCAAACACCCGAGGAACCGGCAGGCGGATTTGAACCCGGGTCGGCCGGGAGCAGAAGTCAGGCCTTAACCTCTGCCAGCCGCCTGCATGCCTGTATGTATGTGTGTTGCCATGCAGTCCGTGTGGCCCCACTGCGAGGCGGAGTCAGCCACTGCCATTACTCCGTTCCCCCGTGTGGGACCCACATCGGTTTACACGCCCTTCCCCCCTCCCCCCCTCTCGGCCCCAGGTGTCCTCCTGGACCGGTGGGGCTCCTCCCTGGAGAATGGTTTCCGGCTGCAGACGGTGGCGGTGGCGGGGGCCCTGGTGTTCATGCAGCTGGCGTTTCTGGCGGCGAGGTCGTTCACAGGTGCGGGGTGGGAGTGGGTGGAGGGGCGAGGTGGGGCCCGCCAGGGGGCGGGTCGAGGCAGGGGGCAGGTGACCAGAGGGCGGTCAGAGGACCAGCTGGCGGAGGGGCGCTGGTCGCAGCCATGAACAGGGGCATGTGTACGGCGGAGGCGGACTGCCGTACGGTTGCGACGTGACATGGTACTGGTTGGCGAGCGATCTATGGGAGCACGCACACGCACACGCACAACGTTCGTGTGACGTCCGTCCAGTGAAAAGCTACCGGTGCCGCTCTGACCCCGTGTCGCCCCCGCCCGCAAACCCCTCCCCCTTTTGCCCTTCTGCGCGGCCTCCCTTGTGTAGTGTTTTGCGTGCTGTTGTCCGCGGGCCTTATCTCCTTATTCGCCGTCCAGGCCCCCTCCTACGCCCTCAGTATGTGGACAGTGCCGCTCAGGTACCGGCCCATATCGCAGGTGTGTGTGTGTGTGTGTGTGTTGGGGGGGAGAGAGGGGGCAGAGCACCGGGGTCCCAAAGGGGAATCTCAGCTGGCTGGGAGGGGGCGTCTGCCGTACTCTAGAGTACGGTATTAGGTCGGTCGGTGGCAAGGACTTTGGCTTCGCGACCGAACCGCATCCTCAATCCCCCGCCCCCGACCGCTCTCCCCAGGCCGCCATCATCCTGCTCCAACACGCCCTCGGGGATGTGCCCTCTCCCCCCGCAACCGTTGCGCTGCATGACGCGTTCAAGTTGGGCGGCAGTAGCGGTAACGGCGGTCGCAGTAGCGGCAGGGAGTGGCGGCTAAGTCTAGCCCTCTCCTCCGCGTACTTGGGGTTCGCGGTGGTGCTGTTCGGGGCGGGGACACTGCTGGCACGCAGGGGGAGGGCACTGGACTTCAGGCTGCAGCAGCAGCAGGGCCAGGAGGGAGAGGGCGAGCATGGGCAAGATGAGCGCGAGGAGGTGGATGAAAGTCAAATGTTGTGCGGGGTGTGCGGGCGGCGGGCGGGGTAGGGGAGGCGGGTGGTGAGGGAGCCTAATCGGGGAGAGCTGCCCTCTCTCGGGGCACTTGGTTCCGTGTGGACGTTGGAGAGAGGGGGGAAGGGGAGAAAGGGAGAGGAAAGGGGCGGGGGGCCGGAGGGACCAAGTCGCCAGCTGCCCTAGTACTTTGCGGTCCCGGTGGGGCCCATGAGGAGGGAGGAGGGGGGCCCCCCGATACGGAGAAGGGGGGTTAAAGTTACCAGGGGTGGGCCAAGTACTGCGTGTGTCGTGATCGTTATTTGGTTCCATTCTTCGACCCACTAACACCTGCTTGTGGTGACAACTCCGAAGCGAATTGGCGAATGAACGAACGACACTTTGGCAAATTCTCTCCGGGTGAGTGCGCACCGGCTGCTGCTGCTACTGCTGCTGCGATGGCTAGTGCTGCCGGACTTAGCAGCAGGGCGGCGGCGGCGGTGGCGGTGCGGTGGTGGTGCACGGATGGACGTAGGGCGCAAAGCAATCGTCACGTTTTACTGGACTACATTCTTATGGATTGCCTGGATTTGCACTGGCACGTTGGGGCGACTGGTGGTTGGGTGGAGTCTGGGTGTGCCGCCCCGGTCAGGTTAGGTCAGGCGGTGGCTGCAGTCCCGTGGGACCCGACATACCCCCCACCTGCCCCCGCCCAGCCAGGCCGAGCCGATCACACTACCACGCACGCGACACACCAGCACGTAGTCCACGACCGTGTATTCATGAGGTCGATATTCCCATATTGTTTCTCTAGTTGCATGACGGGTCCATCATATCGTATTCATTTTTTTCATCATATCATATTCGTGAGCAGAGTGTTAGCCTGGAGGGCGGTGAACTCACTAACCTACTTCTCGTTGACGATGTGTCACTTGTAGCGACAGGGCACGATAGAGCAGAATGCCTTCTGGGGCTACTCGAAGCCTACTGGAAAGCGACGGGTATGGCCGCGAATGCCGCCAAGTGCGAGGTCCTCATTTTTGGGGGTGCTACGCGTGAGCGGAAGCGGCTTATGGAAGCTGAGTACAGGTTAGGTGGGGTGGGGTTGCGCGTGCTGACCGGCAAAGAGACTGCACGGTACCTCGGGTTGCACTATGGCCCAGGAGTGCAGTTCTCAGCATGTACCAAGCAACTACTCACAGCAGGGAGGCGGGCCACGTTTGGGCTCAGCACCCTGTGTCGAGATAAGAAAATAACCACCCCCCAGCTATGTATGTCGCTCTACAATACATTAGTTGTACCGGTGTTTTTTTATGGAGCGCAAGTTTGGGGACCTGACTTCATAAATGTGAGTTTTGAAGGTGCTATGACTAATCCCATGGTCCAGGAACAGCGTGCATACATGCGAACCGTAGTTGGGGCGAGGAGCCCGACTATGGCTTCCCTATACCGCGAGCTGTCACAGAGGCCGCTCCAGTTCCATTGGACCAATCTTGTACTTAGGTTTTGGAACTCTGTGGTTAAGAGGCCGGGAACGCTGTGTCACCGGGCATTTGTCGCTGACCTGGAGTTGGCATTTGGGGGCGTCACTGAGTGTTGGACAAGCAAGGTTAGTACCTTGCTTGTCCAACACTAGCCTTTCTTACTAGCTTAGGAGCGGAACCCCCCACAAATACGCGCGGTAATGATCTTATAGCGTACTACGCCACCCTTAAATTGCCAGTTGAGAGCATTCTTGAGGTATTTGCCAAGCGGCTTGATGCACGGTGGGAATGCCCGAATACCTTTTGGGTGACCCCCGCGTTTTCCCCATAGGGATTACCGGAGCCAAGGCGTGTCGCTATATGAACTGGATGGGAGCTGCCCCGTCTAGGGGTGCGCGTCTCGATTGGTTGGAGCACACTAAAGGGACCATGCCCCAGCGACTCCATCATGTGCTCATGCGTTTTCGGTTAGGCTGTTGGGAGTTAGAGGTTAATAGGCCTAATGGGCGCCACCCCTGGCCAGGTACCTCTTGGAAATTTGGGAGGCCAGGCACGTCGCGCTGAGGCGCTTCGCCCTGAAGCGGACGAGGGAGAATTAAGATGACCTCCCGCGTACCCGCATCAATACCAATACAACGTCCATGGCCCCCCCGGCTTTTACGGACACACCCGCACTTGTGTGCGGAACTTGTAACCTGTAGCAGATTATAGCCCCAAGGCCACGACGCGATGTGTTGCGATGTGGGGTTGTGCACCGAGAGCTATGCGGTCTCCTGAGTTCCCTGAGTCCACAGCTCATGTTCATCCTAATCGGACAAGGTCGTGTGCCCTCGGAATTCACTGCGGGTGTGGCTCCTCAGCCCTCCCAACCCCTGCGCTGTTCCGCGTTTCCCAAGCTGCACGTAATCGACGTTTGGGAGGTGGAAAAACGGAAATGCCGTCAATGTTGTCCTCCTCGTAGTTGCGATCTCGTTGGCAGTTCTCTGGTTGTACGACGGGGTCTCCGGGGCTTTTGTGTGTCGTCAGGTCCGGAAGACCACCCACTGCCTTGGCCTTGGCTGCGGCGGCCTTTGGACGAAAAGACGGAAACCGCACCTTACTTACCTTCACAGGGGCAACGTCCAGAGTTATGCGGTCGTTTGTAGACAACTGGACCGACCTAATCCCGCATCAATCACTCCACCAGCGATTGTTATTCACAAGGCCCCATCGCCAGGACTGTAAAGGGTAGAGGGTTGCATAACTGGGCGGACGATCAACGCCCGCCATGTTGATTAGCTAGAAGAGGAGACAATGGGGCGTCGAAAACTCCCCCGGGTATATGCCGACTCTAAAAATGCGAGGATGAGAAACACTGTCTTAAAGACGCTGTTTTTAAAGATGAACTTCTGGGTTCCACGGCCATGAAGGAAGGGAAGCCAGGAAGCCCGCCAGCAGTCCCGCCAACAGCAGCGTACCTACCGGACTTCCCTAACCTGCCCGCGGCGGGAGCCATCAACCGAAACGGAGGCGGAGGCGGTCCCACACGCCCTGCCCCTTCCCCGGCCCTTCCCCCCGGACCCCTAACCTGCACATCCTCAATCAATCGACCGCTTGCTTCTTGCACCACATAGTCCCCCCTTTTCCCCCGCCTCCCACACCTGCCGCCATATCTTGGATGTATGCATGTAACCTCCAGCCCCCATCCATCCATCCATCCATCCACAGCAGCTCCTTCACTTCAGCTCATTCACCCGTACACCCAAGCGGCTAGCGGCCACAACGACCACGCGCCTGCAGAGATCCTCCCTTACCTCCCTGCTAGAACATGTTGGCTACTCATCAGCGGTCGGCAGGGGGAGGAGGACGGCAGAGAAACAAATCAGCCGCCCTTGTGCCCCTACCTACCGAGCATCACGTCCACGACGTGCTGGGCGGTCCGGATAGAGGTGCAGCTGGAGAGAATAGATCGGAGGCCAGCGTCGAGGCACAGCTGCATCAGCAGAGGCAACAGTGGCGCCAGTCCGGTCGCCATCATCGGACCATCAGAAGAAGCCCATCGCAGCACATTCCACCACCGACTGACGACGGGGTCACATGCCACGGCCACGGCCGACTGTAGCAGCATGCAGCGCAACAGCCACCCGTGAGAATCAACCAGATGACGTCATCTATGGATTAGTGCTGGAGCAGCCACCGCTAGGGGCGATGACGTCAAGAGGGCTCTCGTCTATTAATTAACTTGCCGCCATGCCGGCGAACTGTTCAAGTGTCCGTTCAACCCACGACAGACACAAGGACAGACAGACAGACAGAGAGGTTGTCGATTAAAAAAAGACGTGCTTTATACCGGTATATATGTACCGGCGGCCAAAAGCAAAAGCCATTACGGCGCTCTGCGGCGACCCAGCGATCCAGCGGACCGCGCCACAGCCACAGCCGCAATGCTCACAGCCCCCAGTGCGCCACCGGAGAGCCCCAGAGAACAGTTGCGGAAGCAGTCAACTCTCGCAGCAACAACGAATTCCAATTCAGTTCGTGCGCCGGTGACCTTGGCTTCTCCTCGCTTCAGCGGTTCAGACATTCACTAGCGGCGGCTGCAGTAACAGTAACCGGGGGCCGTGAATGGAATGAACTGTCATGGGAAGGTTCCATTATTGGGTTGATTGCCGCCTACCCGGGAGCCAAGCAGCTCTACCGGCATCTTGTTATTCCAGCCGCACCCGCTATGCAACTCGCTGTGGTGGCCCACATAAGCAATAACGTAAGCGGTCAGCAGTACATGTGGCTGTGTGGCACGCACACACGCACACGCAAATCGTACCGGCACAAATGCCGACTTGTACGGTACACGGGCAGACTATCAAAAGAGACGCGTGCAGAGGCCCCTCAATATCATAGTCCATGGCTCCCGGGCTTCGACAGGCACCCCGCATTCGTAACGAACGCGAACTTGTAACTTGTAACTTGTCTAGGAAGACCCCTCTCTCCATACACCCCCCTCCCACCACCACACCCCACACTCCACTACGTCCGGTGCCCCGCGCGCCCATGTCCCACCGGCAATGGTGGCCACCACCACCAATGGGTACCTGAGGACCCACCAAGCAGGTGTAGGTGCAGTATCCACCAGACGTATTCCACCGACAAGCGGCGGTCCGGATAGGTCCGACCGTGTCAGTCGCATCAGGTCGGGTTGTGACCACACGACCACACGCCGGTTGATCAAATGCGTATGAACGATATGATGATAACCAGCAAGTAATCGGGCTGGTCAGCTCCAATGTGCAGTGGAGGAGGACGGCGCTCGAGGCCACACCCGATCACACTGAGATCCGACATCCGGGGATACATGAAACGGGGGACGACCGCCAACACGAGGTGGCCACAGCCCACAGTGGTTCACACACACACACACACACACACACGCGTCTACCCCCCGGCCCAACCGCAATTCCAGATCCAAGCAGATATGTCTCAACCACCCAGACACTGCCCGTCATGCGCAACGCAACACAACACAAAACACAGAACGACAGCGCACTTCCAGCCCCACCCCCACACGGTGGAAAAAGGAAGGCATGGACATATCACCCCGCTCTCCCGCCCTCTACTCGCAACCCATCTCCAATCCGCGTTCAGCTTCGGCATGTCAGCCAAATGACAATACATCAACTTGCTACAGCCTCTAGTAAACCGCGGTCCTGAGTTCCAGCTACAGTTGCGGGGGCCCCCCAATGAAACAACAAGGGAACAGGCAACGCAATCAAAGGGGAGAGCTATTAAGCAATTATCTGCAAAATTGCGTCTTGAGTACTTACGCGTCCAAGAGGACGGCAAAACTGCCCGACCTGACACTCCTATCGCCTACCGCCAGCCTCTGCACGCGAAACCCGCTACCAAGGGATTTGCACCCCAACCACACTCGCATATGCACATACAAACACATATGGAGTGACTTTTCTTCGTTCAACAGCCGCCCCACCGGCGAGCGCGAGCGACACCGGGTCCGTGCGTGGGTCCACTGCAAAACGTCCTTGCCTCCTCTTATTTTAAATCCCCGACCCCCAACAGCAGCCGAGGTCAACGGAGTACTAGCATCTAGAAAGTGCCGGAGGGGGCGCGAGACGGCTGCATCACTCATGCACCGCCATCCGAC
Source organism: Volvox carteri f. nagariensis (assembly GCF_000143455.1). Lineage (NCBI taxonomy): Eukaryota > Viridiplantae > Chlorophyta > Chlorophyceae > Chlamydomonadales > Volvocaceae > Volvox > Volvox carteri. The sequence continues at coordinate 430,648 of NW_003307619.1, forward strand.
CAACCCAGCTCCCAACGCAGCTCCCGACATGCACTGCTGGTCGACACTGCAGCACAGTAGATCAGGCAGTGGCGCAGGAGTCGCAGAAAATCATTGGGTAATTCGGCTCAATCATACGGCCGCAGGACAGTGCCCAGCGGCAACCCCTCCGCGCGTACCTAACCCCTTCTCCCCCCTCTTCCTTCCCCCAGCCTAAAAGCCAGGTCCGAGCGGCAGCGCACAGCCGGCGCGGGGCGGGGGCGAGGCAAGGCCGAGGCGAAGCGTTAGAGCAGCGGGTTGCGCCGGACCCGCTGCTGCCGCTGCACTCCGCGGCGACAGGCAGGTGGAGGAGAGCGGCCACAGACACACAAACAGACCGACAGAGGTGGTGAATCGCCGCCACCCCAGCAAGGGAGCCGCCTCCTCACCCGGCCTCGCAACCTCACCTGCCCTGCCCCGGCCCCGGACGGAGCCCCTCCCTCCCTCCCTCCCAACGAACGAACGAGGGGACACTGCCACACGGGGACCGCCACCGCACCGGACCGCCTCCTCCTCCCCCTCGCATCCACCACAACCTCGTCGAGTCACCTCACCACCACGTTCCGCCCATGACCCACCGTGACCCAGACAGAACACACACACAGCCCCCAAAACGTCGTCAAACAAAGAAAATGAGGAACCAAAGAAAATCCGTGTCGGTCGCGCGTCATGACGGATCAGGCTGGAAAGGGAAACTAGGAGCTAAGAAAGGGAAACGCAGACTCAGGCAAAAAGCCCTCAAAACTGTGAAGCCGCCGGACTAAGTTCCGCTGCTGATTCCAGCCAGCCACCTGCCCCCACCTGCCCTGCCCCGTTCACCCGTCGTACTATACCCGACCTACATCGATCCCACTGCAACTCCCTACCCGTCTCCTCCTTGTATTTCCCTACGAGCGCTGTTCCCGCCTGCCACACCGCGACCCCAAGCGGCAGCAGCAGGAAACGCTCCGGCCGCGCGGCGAGGAAAGTGCACTGCCAACAACGCTGCAACGCCTCGGCCTCTCTGGTACCGAATTCTACAAGTAAAATGTAAGGCAAGGGTCGCCGCCCCTCACTCGCATCCGCATTCACTTCCTATCCGCCGACCGCCAACGAGCCCACTTAGAACCAACACTTGGCCATCATCACTGTAGCTGCTGCTGCTGCTGTACCGGCTGGCTGCAGTTCACCTCACCTCATCATGTACAGAAACGGGAAAGGAGTTGCGGCACCAGCGGCAACCAAAGCAACAACTCCTCCCAAACTGTGAGTGCACAAGGAAGAGGACACGTCAATTGACACACGCACACGCATACATACATATTATACTAGGGTTTGGCACTACTGGTAATGCGCGACCATTGCCCCCGGGAGATCCCGGGATCGATACCCATTAGGGTCAAAAGTCCTTCCGATGGTGGAAGGCATTGCGCCCCTAGTTGATGGACGGTGGTGACCTGGGATAAAGTTAACCTGCGAGCCGACCAGGAATGGAGTTGGGCCGCTGTCGACCCGGCAGATTCCGTTGGATGCTGGTGGTGGGTGCGGAACCTGAGCGATCCACTGAGAAGTTGACTAGGGTGACTGGATGAGGGTGCCCCGAAATACCGGGGAAGGCAGGGTTTCGCAGGGTAGCTGCCACGGGCGAAGATACACCCCCCTGTTTCACACATCATACATATATGTATACACACGCATAAACAACTGCAAAACATCCCATGCGATTGCGCTTTATTCCTCACAAGCCGGCCGCCCGCCGCCCGCCAGGCGCCCCCACGGCGCTTGACAAGAGAAGGAAGGGCGAGTGACCCGCAGTGAAATACAAAAGGAAGAGGGGAAACACACATACACACACACGCGCGCGCAGACAAACGCGCGGTGATGTAAGCAATGTTTCTTCCTGACAAACAAACAACATACGAATGGGATGGACAGTTTCAGGCAGTATACAGATTTCCACACGATATGGCTCCAGCCCCTCCGGCCCTTCTTCGCTCCCTCCTGCTGCTGTCCCCGATAGGCAACCAGCCCCCAGACAACTCTTCAGCCAATGGATAAGCATCTCACGGGACGGAAAAATAGTACACACGCCAATCACGGGCCACCTCCTCCTCCTCCTCCTTCATAAGCTCTTGCTCTCTTTTCTATCCGCTGCCGACCGGCCACCCTCTGTCGACCTCCCTAATACTCCACACACACCCTGCTCCGCTTCTTGTTATTCCCCTCCGCCGCCGCCGCCGCATCTGCCGCCTCCTGCTGAATAACCTTCTCGGAGTCAAACCGGGGATAGGACCCGCCGCGGGGACCAGAGGACTGACCCAAACTCGGATGCAGTGGGCCTCTGTCCGAATGCATGTTCTTGTTGGCAATACCCCGGGGAGTGGGGCCAGGAGCAGCAAGGGAGTGGGCCACTGGCAGCTCTCCTCACTCCCCCCCCACCAGGTCCAGGTCCGCCAGGGCCACCAGCGCCACCAGCCGGTCGCGGACCTCCGCCGCCACCGCCGGACTCAGCACTCCCGCACCCGCTCCCGCAGCCAACAGCAGCTCCTCATCCCCCAGCACACCCCACACCCGCCGCATGAAGTGCAGCGCGCACAGGTGCGCAAGACGCGAGGCCGATCCCATAAAGTGCTGTTGTGCGCCCGCCAGCGACAGCGCGGCGTTCCAAGCAGCGGTGCCGTGCGGGTGCGGCAGTGTGAACCTGCGGGCCAGCTCGTCCTCTACGGCAGTCAGCAGGTCGTCCACCTGGTCGAGGGCGGGTGGGCGAGGGCAGGGAGCTAATGTGTGTAAGAATGAAATGCAGCAACGGAAAGGCGGAAGGTTGGATTGGATTGGGAAAGCTGATAACATCAGGGATGATGACAGCCGCGTGATAGCAACCGGAGGGTGTTCTAGATAACACCAGGAAAACGAAGACACGAAGAAGCTCTTACACTGGGAAAAGCCATTCAGTAAAGGTTGTATGGCTACAATCCATCAGGCGCTTCTAGCGCTGAAAGCCACCAGACGCCACGTGTAAATCTAGGCGCGAGTATCTGCACCTGATCAGTACAGAGGGTGTAAAATCCCGGGTGTGTGTGCCCCCCCCCTGTGCAACATCCATGCACCTTGACAGGCACGCACAGCAGCACGCAAAAACAGCTCGGCAAAAAGGCGTGTCGTGTGTAGCCATGCTGCTGCTTGCATACCTGCGCGTCTACTGCATGTGCATGTATACGTCCATGAGGACAGGTACAAATGCATGCATACATACATACATACATACATACATACATACATACATACATACATACATACATACATACATACGTACATGTGCGCGGGCGCCCGGGCGGGCGTACAGCCCTGGGGGTTGTTCCTGAAGGAGCGAAGCAGCTCACTGGCTCACTCACTCACCTGCAGGTAGTCAGCAGCCCGCCACAACTGCCACAATTGCTCCAGGGGCTCCTCTCCGCTGTGCACCTCCTCTGTCGACCGGAGGCTGGGCTCCCTCCCTGAGGCGTGTACCTGCGGCTCCGGATCCCCCGGAGGCCCCTCCTCCCCCTCCTCCTCCTCGTCGGGGCCTGCGGACGGAGCCCAGGCGGACAGAGGAGGCTGCGAGGCAGCGGTGTCACGCGGGGGCGGGTGCTGGAGTTGCAGCTGCGGCTGTGGCGGCTGCCGTTGTTCTTGGTGATGGTGGTGATGGGCATGGGCGTGGTGTTGGTCATGATGATGATGATGATGGTGGGATGGGGGGTGATGTTGCGGTTGCGGCGCCAGCAGCAGTTCCATGTCCCTCATGCCTCGAGCCCAGGACAGCAGCTGCAGAAACACACGCCTGTTGGCACTGTCGTCCAGGCCGGGAACCTGTGGGCGGCAGCAGACAGCAGTCGGAAGGACAACACAGCAGTCGGAAGGAGAACACCGCCTCAGGACTCAGACATCACACGGACTCGACTACAAAGCGGACGGGCGACAGCATGGGGAAAGGGAACAAATCAATTAATGCATGGACGGCAAAGATGGCGAACAACCGATTTGGTGAATACGAGCCGCTATGCCCTGAAGCCACAATGAGGAAGAAACGGGCTTGAAACGGCAGGGGTACCCTCCCCCCGCGGCTTCACCTCCCACTACGCCCACTACCCCAGCCACCTCAGTACTGACTCGCAACAGGGTGATGGGTCTCGTGTGGTCGGGCGCCCGGGACAGCCAGCCGTGCAGCAAGGGGGAGCAGCGCCGGAGCGCTCGGAAGCCTCTAGACGACACCCCCACCTGCGGATGCGGAACAGAGGGGAGGGCGTTAGTGACGAGGCGGCGCACTGTGCAGCAGCAGTCACGACGGCGGCAGCAGCGGCCACGTATTCAGTAGTATGAAGTACTGCAGGGACCCGGCGGCCTTCGCAGCAGCAGCGGAAGAAACGGTGTGACGCTCGTCATGGCCATCGACATCCACCACGTCCAATAACCGCACTCAGTTAGTGATTTCTTGGCAGAATATGCCGAATTCGGAATAAACAATTGTCCGTGGTCCTGAAAATAAGAATCAGATTGTGTTCCGACCGTACAAGGTTCGCGCCTCTTGGATGCGGTGCAGCGGGCAGGGCAGTGCGCACGGCCGTGTGGTGTTGGTGATGGTGGAGACCTTCGTCAACTTGAGCCCTCCGACCTGTCCCCCGTCGCAAAACAGCCTGAGGGGACCTGAGGGGACCCGACTGGAAATACCCCACCGGAGCGCTCCCCCTGCCGTGCTCGCACTCACCAGCTCACTGCCAAACGCAAACACAGCAACCTTGTCCTCAGCTGCACCTGCGGCTGCGTCAACTGGGGTGGCGGCGGTTCCAGTTCCGACGGGTCCCATGGCGCGGCGCCAGTCATCAGCACACCACGGACCAGGGGGGCACCGCGCAGAAGTCTTAATGGAGGCCAGGGCCTCAGCAGCCGTCGCGGCAGCTGCAGCTGTGGACACGAGCTTCACAGGGCCCGCATCCGGAGCCTTGCCAGCGGACCGAGCCCATCCACCAGCGTTGTACGGTGTATGCATATCCGCCGTACCGCCGTACCACTCCGCTCTTCCGGATGTGCTGCACCAGAGCACCTCAGCCTCAGACGCCTGCGGTGTAACCCAGGGAGATCGTGCCGCTGCTACAACCTCAGCGCCGCCGTCGGTTGTGTCGAAAGCAAAGGGTGCTACAGCCGCCTGCGGCAGCGGCGACGTCACCGCCGGATCACTGATGATGCCAAGGGCCGGTAGGGTGGTGGGCTGGTAGGCCGCCGCAGCCGCCGCACACGATCCGCCAGCAGCAGGCGCACTCCACGAGCATCTGGGTAGGGCAGCTCCAGGACTGTCAGGGGAACCTGTGGCGGCGGCGGATGGTGGCTGCCGGGCAGACATAGTCAGAAATGGGCTGTAATCTTGTGAACCTGCCCTGCATTCGTCGCCATGGCCTCCACCCATGCAGCTCACATCGCGTGGTGCCGTTGAAGCAGCAGTGGCAGCAGCAGCAGCAGCAGCAGCAGCTGCTGGACGATAGGTCTGTGGGAGCCCTCCTCCTTCCATAGCTGAGCTGCCTCCGCTAGCGTAGCCATCTGTCCTAGCAAAATCCACCACATCGGGAAACCCACGAAATGAACCGTGGGTCACCGGGGCATTTGGCTTGGCGTGACCGCCAACGCCGCCGTCACGGCAGCAGCGGAAACTGCTGACACCGAAATCGCCGCTGCTATCAGCACCACTACCATTGCCCTTGCCGGCACCGTTGTCCACTGCTAGCTGCGTATCGGACTCAAGTTCAACTTCTTCCGCCGCCTCGAACGCACCCAGCATAGGGCCAAGCCAGCGCCCCTCACTGCCAGCAGAGGCGTCGACAGGCCTGTTCGTGTTGGTTGTGGCTGCAGCCTTGGCGCGCGCTGCAGAGGCAGCGAGCGTGGCGGCGGCTGTCGTTGTGCCGGCCGCGCCAACGTTCGACGCCGCAGCTGCCGCGGCGGCCGCCGCGGCCGCAATAGCGATCCTGCTTGCGGCCGAATTGGAGCTGCGGCCGGCTGTAGCAAGCGAGGCGGTGACCATCGTTGCTACGTCCACGGGGACAGCGAGAGCCGCCGCGGTGAGCTGCGGTGAGCCAAAGTAAGTGTACGGCGGAAGCCGGCTAGCAACCGAGCTACCAGCAGAGGTCCTCTCCCGGTCGGGCAGCACTAGCTGCTCCATCGCCGCCACTGAGGTACGTGTGGCGGCGCCATCTGCGCCGTCACGACTACATTGCCGCGGCACCGTCCCCGGGAAGGAACACGAGGCGCCGTCAGCGCTCTTATTCTCCTCTCTGGCGGATTGGCGGTCATCAGACACCCTTTGACAACTCGAGAATGACATCTCGGGGATGCGGAGTGAGGACGCAGAGACGTCCGCGTTGGGGTTCCCCACGGCCACACCCGTTTCAATCCTGGACCAGCGATCACCCGCTTTTAGCGGCTCAACGGCTGCCGCTGCTGCATCTGCATCAGTGGCTGTCGCGGCCGCTGCGACGGTGGCAACCTGACCAAGTATTTCATCGCTGAGCGACATTAACGGCACTTGGCAGCTGCTGGAAGGGCAGCAGCATTCCGCACCAGCGCCATCCGTACGCCCGGCGCTGTGTGAGGCCCTCCTCGCGGCGCAGCTGGGACAGCAGGCCGACGGTTTACAACAGCCCGAGCCCGTGGCCCCAAGGTGAGTGATCGTAGCGCCGGGCATGCTCTCGGTCCTTAGCCACTGCTGCACCATGTGCCTAGGGGAGGAGAGACTCAACCACGTGGCCACCGCGCCACGTCCCAGCGCTAGACCCGACTGCGCATCCGCGTCCTCGCTCTCCTCCTCAAACGCCCGCCACACCTCCTCCTGCGACTGCCGCTGCTGCTCCTCCGCTTCGGCGTCGGAGACAGAGCCACCGTCGTCCGCATAGAGTCCCAAAGGGTCTCCGCCGCCGCCGCCGCTGCTGCTGCGTCGGTACTGGGGGCCACCATGCCTCGAACCTATCCCCATCACGGTACCTGCGCTATTGCCAGCTTGGTACTGGTGATCCTGAGGCGGGCCCGGGTGTTGTGGTAGTTCGCCCTGGCCACTTAGCCGCGACTCGGACCCCCAGCGCTCTGTGACCTGCCCGCTGATCTCAGCCCCGCCTTGCCAGTCACTAAGGCTTGCAACATGGCACGGGACGCCACTGCCACCCACCGCGGCGGCGCTTCCCGCCGCCCCCCCTCCCCAACGGGCACCCGCTGTCCATGGGTCGGCGGCTTCCGTCCGGCATCCAGCGCTCTCCTCCCACTTCTGCAATGCTCCGGGAATCGAGCATCGGCGACCTTCTTGCCATGGCTGCGCTGCCGCACTGCGCCACTGCCCGAGTTGGATGTTGTGCAATGCGGGCGCCGCAGCTGGACCGCCCTGGGCCATGCCCGTGTCCATGCTGCCACGCTCCTGGGACAGGTGGCTCTCCGCCGTGTTGGATTCGCTCATGGAGTCGTAGGTGTCCGTCAAGCCGCCGCGTAGGCAGCGTCCACAGCCCAGAGATGGGCTGCGCCATAGCATGGCATCAATCAGCCCCGCCACGCCGGCCATGACGTCCGTGAGTGCTCCCGCAGGCAACTGCAGTTGCGCTAGCTGCTGCTGCTGCTGCGTGTTTGAAAAAATCCCAACGGGATCGGCGCAACCGCTGTCAGCAAAGGCTTCGGTGCCGGAACTCAAACAAGCGCCGGACCTGTCGTACGGGTAGGGCGCAGCTGGAGAACTGCCCTCCGGAACGGCTGCTGCTGCGGCGGCGGCAACAACGGCGGCAGTTGCCTGGCCGCACCCTGCGCCACGCGCTTCACCTGACGACCCGGCCTGGCACAAGCCCCGGTGAGGTTCCGGGAAGCAGCCCCCCCCAACGCTTCCCTCCATGATGCCTCCTGCCTCACCGCCGCTGTTCCTCATGCTTGATGGTGGCCACCAGGCGGCTGCGCTAGCGCGGCTCAGGCCGCTGCTGCCCGAGGGTGTCAGCAAGCTCAGAGAACCGCCGCCGCTGCCACCGCCACAAAAGCCCGCGCCACCGCTGCTGCTACCATTCGCGCTCCACAACGCCGCCACCATTGCTTGGTGCACCGCCGCTGCGGAGGCTAGCTCCCGCAGACGGCCGTCCAAGCTGCCACGGCGCGCGTAGCCACCAGGTTTGCCACCAAGCCGGCAGCGGCGCTTAAGTGCCGCCCGACCGGCAGTGCGGAGGTCCGAGAAGAATGCCCCAAAGGCGCTGTCCAGGCGGCCACAGGCCAGCAGCAGTCGGCATGCGACCGCAAGGGTTGACACGGGCCGGTCCATGCCGGCAGCCAGGGAGGGGCCGGCACGAGCCGGGGAGGCGCGCCCATCTACAAGCAGCTCACCGTCAGGTGCGCCGATAACAGCTGCGGGCTCCGGAATTATGTCGGCGGCACCGTGGCCTGCTGCGGCATCCTCGCCGACCCACGGGTCATACTCGTGGGCGTCCATGAAGTACTCATCTTCGAGGTCCTGAGAGGGTTGTGAGCAAAGCCACGGCAGCGAAAGCCACGCAGCAGCGCGCAGGCAGCGGGAGCGGTGGTAATCGAAGAGTAATGTAAGCCATCCATTAGGATTAGAACGGGAATCTAGATGCCTGGACAAAGTGGCAGCACGGGCGCGAGGACGGAATGCCCAAACTTCCCAAATAGCGCAAGTCCGCAGCTGTGACAGACGGCAGCAGGATAAAGGCACCTCAAAAGGCTCCGAGCTGCTGGTCCCAGGTGGCGATCACGCGACTACTCTCGGCAGCAACACGATGCCGCCTCAAGTGCCCACCCCAACTCCTGCTCGCCACAACCCCCTGGCGCCAGATCAAACAACACAAAGCTCCAACATTGGCCGAAGGCCTGGCTAAGGCACGCATCCAAGCAGCACGGCAAGCGGCACATAGGAGGGCAAGCAGAGGTGACTGCTAGCGGACGATGCTACACGCCGCACCTGAAGGCCTCCAAGGGCCTGCGCGCCCAGGAGTGCCGCGTCCGGCTCCCAAGCCGCATCCGCGCCTCCTCCCAGGATACGCCGCTGGTCGTGTGCTTGGCCCTGCTCATGCAGGTGCGGATTGACGCCTCCCATACCAGCAGCAGGGACGGTGTTGGCTGATGGCCGCTCTGAATCTGCTCGGTGAGGTGCCGGAGCCAGCAGGAAGCCTGCACACAGAGGAAAATATCAAAATGATGGAAATCAATCCAGTGGGTCTGGAAGCATAAACCGATGGAGGAAACACTGAGAGTTCAAAGCGAGCTCCGTGGGTGTGTAGGACCGTGTGTACCTTTGCCCGCTAGTCTGCAGCTAATGGCTTCATCATTACCGCCAGATCAACAGTGCGAAAGGAAAGCGGACCTCCTGAGGTCACGGTGCGCCATGTCCGCCTACGGCAGCCCAAGCTGTGACCCTTCCGCCCCAAACCCGAGGGCACCGCTGCGGGGCTCTTTGCCATGCCATGCGTCGGCGATTTTTTTACCTGCCACATCCGGGGCGAGGAGGGAGTGGCAAGCCGGCGGCGCCGAAATGATGTGGCATAGCGCCAATGGTGCATCCACAAGCTGTGAGGCCGCAGCCGAGAGGGCGCCATGCCCCTCAGTACCAAGCAGCTGGCGCACCAGCTGGCGCCGCAGCGCCAACGGCAGCGCCGCTGCGTGCAGCAGCCAGTTCACCGCATGGTCCGCCACCGCCTGCTGCAGCAGCAGCCCGGCGCTATGCGGCTGCGACAGGGTGTGCAATAGGAACTGAGATATTACTTCACAGGCGCGTGCCGCAGGTTTCCTGGGAAGCGCCGCCGCCGCAGGCACCGCCGCTGCCCTAACACCGAAAGTCCCGGAAAGCCCCGTGTCGACGCCAGCCCAAGTATCAACCACTGCCGATTCCGATGCTGACGCCGTTGCCACGCCGCGCGCCCGGCAAAGCACCTCGCACATGTAGCCAAAGGTGGGTGAGGCCAGTAGAAGCTGACTCGCCCCCTGCGCCAGCTGCGCGTCCGCGTCTTCAAGTAGCGCCAGACATGCCAAGACAGCTGCCGCCGTTACCGACGCCTCCAGTCCCTCCCAGCCCTGCACCAGTCGCACCAGCACCTCGGCCGGCGGGCTCTCCCTGCAGCTGCACTCGGCCCCCTGTAAGGCCACTGCCTCTGAGGCCCATAGTCCCTGCTGCAGCAGCGCGTGACCGGACAGAACTGCAAGCTCCATTGCCTCCAAATCCACTGACGCTCCCGCCGGTCCCGTGTAAGAGGCCGCATTCCCAACAGAAGGTTGAGATTGAGCGCAGGCAGGCAGCGCCCACCCTGCATCGAAGAGAAGCAGCAGACACCAGCTGCAGTTACGGAGCACGGCATCAATTAGAGACTCTGGTAGCTGTCTGCGTGGAATAGTGACGCAGTGCCCGTGCTGCTGCTGTTGCTGCTGCTGCGTGAGTAGCGGGTGCTGGTGCTCCTGGTGCTGGTGCTGCTGCTGCGTGAGTAGCGGGTGCAGCGGCGGGTGGTTGTTGGCGGCCTGCTGCTGCTGCTGGACAGGATGAGCAGCTGCCGCACCCGGGCACGGATTCCAGCCCACCGTGCAGGAGCTGTCCGGTGTTCCCTGGCTGGAGGACGATGAGCGCAGTTCCGAGGATCTAGCAGATTTACATGCGAAGGCCGAGCAGGCCGCGCGGCTGCCCGGGGCAGGATTGTCCCGGAGGTCCACAGGAAGAATAGCGCGCATGAACGCCGCGACTCGTTCGGCCCTGATACCCCGGGAAAGAGCCTTACGGGTCTCGGGAGGGCCGCTGGCTAACTGCACCAGCAACCAGCTCGCCTGCCATGGAACGGAGACAAACAGCGGTGGAAGCGGAAGACTTAGGCGGTCCAGGGTGTGCTGGAAGTGTTCGCATTTATGAGTTCCCTCCCCTGGCATCCCATCAGTGCTATGGAGTGCAATCATCGGCACGGCATGCCCTCTACCCTGGGATCGGTGCCCTGGCCGGTACTGTACAGCTGGCCCATAAGAAAGGGGTATGCCTTCACGGTGTTCTGGGGCCCTTACGCCTTGCCATGCGACGCCCAGGACCAATAGGGATAACGGGGGCGTGGTAGGGGCCCCGTAAGCCGTGGCGCCACCCACCTGCAGGCAGGCTGCACCCAGCGCCGTTGGAGCGGATTCCACGTCCGCAATATCATCGGCGACAGAAGGCAGCAGCTCATCAGCATGCGCAGGTGCATCTGACGGCGTCCTGCGCGGCTGCCTTTGCGAGGGGCATTGGAGCTGGGCATGGCAGAGCTGCCGAATCAACCTGGCTAAAACGGAACTCAGAAACTCTGCAAAGCCGCCCTTGCACAAGGCCTCGACCCTCGCGGGTTCCTGTTAAGGTCGGTCGGACAACAGGACTGTTTGAAAACCCATACAGGTGACCAGCAGCAGCGGGGCTTGCGCCAAACCCTCCGAGGACAGCCACTAACACAGTCCGACGCGTACGTTTGCGCACCTGGAAGCCCTCTTCAACCAGAGTGCCGAGTATGCCCGCCAGTTGGGGCAGATCAAAGGCGTCTACATTAGAGGCAATATCATCCAACGGCTCTGTCACTGAGCGGCTTAAGGAACAAAGCTGGGATGCCGGCACCTGGAACAATAGAAGTCACGCCGGTAAGGATACATCGCATCTTGCTACGATGACAGGATACAAAAGGTGAGCTTCATAATGAACGCCCCGCCTCGTACAATACAAGCTCAGCTTCAAGACCGTTAAACTTGATAAGCCCGCAGTGGGCCGATTTCGCGCACCTGGTGTGCATGTTGCTCCGCATGAGGGTAGACAAGACTGCAAGGCTTGCTCCTTACGTATTTTTGCCTGCAGAGCACATGCCGCAAACGACGCTGGGACCAGCCAAAATTCCGTGCCCCAAGGCCACTGCTGCAATCATATTTACCTCTTAGCCCGTTTAATAACACAGGCTTCGGGAATCTGCCTGATTGGTGATTGAAACCTGAGGCACCGCCTGGGGTTGGAAGCGTCAGCTGTATTTTAGCAACGAAAACAGACCCAACAGTAGCAAATATAGGTTGCTCACCAGTAGAAAGCAAGGATTGCAATAGCGGCCGCTGCGAGTAGGAATGAATAAGCCGGCATAACATGGTGTAGTGAAGCAGGAAAGACACCATGGAGCCATGGTGTCATGTAGCCAGTCATGTTCTGCGGCCGCGCCTCGGACTCGCTAAGTTGCAAAGACGAACATGGTAAAGCTTACTATCACTGAGCTCGCGCAATAGCTTATCCCCATGTGCTGATATCGCTTTCCTTCCATGCAGTGTGAATATGCGAAGGGCATCGCATAGCTTGTTGCGCTGCGGTGCTTGATCGTATTGCAAGTCCAGCACCGCACCGTACCAGCGATGTACCAGTACGGAGCAGGACCGCGCAAACGCCGCTTGCATGATCCAACCGAAGCAACGTATACGATGCGTAAAGAAGGGTGCATCCAAACAGCCGCGAGGTAATGCTGCAAATCTGCAACACCTATAAAAACCTGCTCGACAGCCATATGAGTGCAAGGTCCACACTTCACCTATGATTCTTGTCGAACCACTGTGTGGGTGCCCTAGGTCATCAGGAGGCGAGCTCGTACGGCTCAAACGGACGTAGAGGCTCATGAACCGCTTGGACAGCGCCGAAGATAGAAAAAAGAGAAAAATTAAATAGGAAATTTTTATGCAAAAACGGATGTTTATGAGGACAAAGAACGTCAAACTTGACTCTAACGCAAATGCCTGTTATCGCAGAAGAAGTTAGGTTGCTAGGTTCTCAAGCCGTAAACGAAACATCTCAAAAATTAATTCCTCAAAGCCGAGCTGATCACCTATTTGCATGGCATCACGAATATCCGCATTGACGGGCACACCGATATCCCAGAGCCTCTGCCGCGCAGACACAAGCGCCGAACATTCTACCAAGAAATGTTTCCCATCCTCAATGGCTCCGTTGCTACGACACCGCAGCACACACGCGATGCTTCCTAGACCTGTTGCCCTCACTGTTAACCGCCAATCGGAGACGCACAACCGAAAACGGAGTAGGGCACGATGATGCGCCAGGGGGATATAGCCCGCAAACGGCTTCGGCAGCCCCATCCAATGCTTGTGACGACACATTTTCACACCGGGCTTCCTACCGTCCGTAGCGAAAGCTCTATGGTCCACAGCCAGCCTATCATTCGCCCAGTCGTCGTTGACACGTACCCTGGCGGGCTGGTGCTGGAGGCTGCAGCTGTCCAACTTGCCGTGATGTGCATCTCGAAGGGACAAATGCCGCATCAGCTGTTCCCCTAACCTAGATGCCTGCACGTTGTCGACAGTATCTCAACCCCCCCCCCCGAAATATACATATACCTGATATTCGTAATGCATATTATTTCTCTCCAAGCTGCCCGTGGAGGGGCCTAAAGCTGCTGGTGTTGTGCTCTTGTCGTTGTTTCGTGGCCGGTGCTGCAGCTGGTGCTGCAGCGGCGGCGGCGGCAGCGGCAGTGGCTCTCGAACTGCTGCTCTGTGCCGACAGCGACACCGATCCAGTCCGCCTCTCATATCCTCGCCTTCGCTCGCGGTCAGCCGCCGTTCCTTGTCCTCACTCACCATCTCGCTGACACTCGTCAACCATTCATCGTCACTCACCGTCACTCATCCTCATTCCTCACCCTCTTCCTTCTAACTTACCCCTCAGCCATTCATACCACCTTATCCTCTGGCTCACCCTCTGGCTTACGTAGTGGATGGGCATGAAGGAAAGCGACGGGGACGGCATAAGCGAGATATGGGGGCGGTAAGGTGGCATCACGAGGAGGTCTATAGGAAGGGGGAAGTGACTAAGGGACGCGAAGGGGACAAGTTGCATGTACGTAGGAACCAGGGGGATGCACCATGCAGCCGGCGCGAGTTGATGTGTAAATGGTCTCGGTGTATGGGACAAGGATTGGGGTGCCCGAGCCGGACTTGATATGCTAATGCGGGCTGAGGTTGTTTGAGATGTGCGGGCCTGAGCTAGATTGGGGATGAGGCTGTAAGGTAGTAAGGCGACCATGAATGGCCTGTAGGTGGATGCCGAACAAGTATCTGCTTTAAGCTGAGCATGACACGCTGGAAGTCAAAAAGATAAAGTTCGGGTATCTTTGCCGTCCTTCAGCCAGTTTACCGTACATGCGCCAACTTGCACTGAGCGCCATGCGAGATACGGGTTATCGCTGTAACGGCATTGTTCATTATTTGGCATGCCATATAATAGGGTATCCTATATATTATGGTATGCCCTCACGATCATCATGCATGAATTTGTTTGTTATGGGTCGCCCTAAATTTTGGAATGTCACATATTGTAAAATCTTATGTTATGTGGGATCCTTGACCGGGAGACCTAGCTGCGGGCCGGCTACAGTGGGACACAGGCCAGCCCCGCCTTTCAGCGGGTTTTTGGGCTGGCTGCTTACCGCACAGCTTGCGTGGGTAGCTGCGTTAGCCTTCATCCCTTTCTGTGCACCAACTCAAGATGGCGGGTGTGGCTGCATGGCTATGTGCTGCCTGGTTACCACACACGGTAGCAGCCCTGAGGAGAAAACCGTTGGGTCTATCAGCTTGCCTTATGGTCATGACAGCACATCGGTTTGTAACACTGCCTCTGTTGTTTTGGTCACCAAAGTGGCATGAGGACACGGCTTTGCTTCGCGTGCTGCGCTTACTTCCTCTCGTCGAGGTTATTGTCTGTGTCTCGAGCCCCGTGCTCACACCGGTAAGAACTGTGGCCCGGGAAGAGCGGCTTACGCAAGCCGTGCGCAAACAAGCATCTTGCAGACTCCGCCTGTATGCCCGCAGGCGCCGTTATGGTTTGATATTTTTGCTGGTGCTACGAACATTGCTTTGGTTCTTTTCGCCACCCTTGGTCTCGGTGAACTAGCCGCGTCGCAACTTGTTAGCAATGCTATTCTCGTGGCATGCCTGTGGGCTGCAAGTACTGTCGGTTGCGCATATTGGTCAGCTGTACAGCGGCAACGTGGCCGAGCACAGCGGCGGCTAGTGCAAGGGCCTCCACGTCACGGCGTCCAGCCTAGTGCTGGCGTTTCCATTGCGGAGCCGGGCGGTGCCTCCACAGTTGCAGGGATTGCCGAGCTCCTGCAACAAGGTAAGGTGCTGGAGGGTGCTGGTGAACGCACATACCTGAAGCCATATTCCTGCTGCCCATCTCCACCGAGTCTTCGGCCCAGTTCAGTTTAGGAGCCGCACCAACGCCATGACCTGGGTTTTTTCCTGGTGCGTATATCGAAGTGCAGCTCGCCGTCCTGCTGCTGCTCCGAGTAATCAGCACAAGGAGCTTTGCAATAGGAGGCCGCCGGAGGCCACCACGGCCGTTTGGTGGAATGCCGTACAGGCCAAACGCTGCAGCGGCTGCTCATAATGCAACTCATAAAGTCACTCTCTATCTTCATCACTGACGCACGTTCATCACGCACATGCCACCCTCCCCTCACACATACACACCGCGTCGGCTTAAGATCATGGAAGCGCTTCTCCGCATTCAGCCCACAGGTGCATCGTCCACATAACACACACACACACACACACACACACACACACACACCGCAGCCATTGGGAAGCGTGCAGAAAGCACCTCTCACCTCATCTCGTCTCCTCACCTCCCATGCGCATACCGCAACACCACAACCCAGCTGCATGCACACAGACTACATAACAACAGACCCATTATCATTCCATACGTCTGTACGGCTACAAGGTTTGTTGACGTACGCAAGCGGCCGTTCCTTCCTGGCACTCATCATCCGGGGGCCGCCATCCCTCGACCCTGCACCCGGGGTCGTCCCGCAAATCCGCTTGCAGAGGAGGCGGTCCACAGCGATAGCACCGCCAACATCAACAACAGTGGTGGCGAGGGTGCCATTCCGAGCAGCGGCATCACCCTCTTGTCTCCTGTCCAATGCGGCTCGGGGAGGCTGGGCCCGGTGGCCGCAACCGATAGCGGCAGCGGCCGCTGTGGTATCGCGCTGGATGTGGACACCGGGTGCAGCCGCCGTAGCACGGGAGCTCCCTCACCTGAGCCCCACCGGGTGCGGCCGCCGCATGCTCCGGCACTCCCCAACGGTGCAGCCTGTGCAACTCCAGTCACACCTCGCGCAGGGATGGCAGTCTCAGCAGAAACGATGGCCGCGCTCAGCACCGCTGCCGCCGTTGCTGCTGCTGCAGCCGCGCAACAGCAGCCGGGACAGGATGTACGAGGGTTACAACTTCAAGAGCTCAGCCTCCCTTCGCCGGCCGCCACCACCGCTTCCCCGCTGGACAGCGCGTCGCGTCCTCTGCCGCCGTACACGCCCTTCCGCCCATCCCTAGACGCGCTGGTGACTGCCAAGCTTCCTGCACCTCGAGCCTACACTCCTTTCCTTCGCCACCACGTGACTCACGTGAAGCTGCAGGGAGTGGATCCCTCCATGATCCAGCCCGGCTACCAGGAGCGGCTGCGGCAGCTCATCCACGCGCGCACGGGCCGCTGGCTGTCGCATGTGTACGTGCGGGAAGGCTGCATTGAGCTGGTGCTGGATTGCGAGGAGTGGGGCTCGGGAGTGTTGACACGGGGGTCGGCTTGCAGCACCTGCGATAGCTACGGCGTCCCCGGCGGCATAGGCTTGGAGGTGGATGCGGAGGAGATGCTGTGCGATGCAGCGTCCGTGTTTCTCGATGGCGATGGATGCGGTAGTGGGAGGCGCGCGTCGGCGGAAGGCGAGGGTGAGGGCGGAGGCGACTTTGCGGGGACAGGGGCCTGCAGGGGCATGGGCGATTGGGATGGGAACGGCGGTGACGGCAGCGGCGCTGCCAGGAGCCGGCCGTCCCTGGCGCGGCCTCGGAAGGACAGCACCAGCAAGAGCACTAACAGCAGCAGCACTAGCAGCAGCAAGAGCGGCAGCAGCATGGGCAGCTCGGTGCGGGTGCTGGGCGACGTGGAGAGGAGTTGTGCGGCGCACGGGCGGAGCAGTGCTGCGGGAGATGCAGGAGGGCAAGGAGGGGCCGGTGGGGAGGTGCAGGCTGTGGAACGGAGAGGCGGGCAGCCGCAGCCTAGGAAGCTGAAGGTAAGTAAGGCTGTGGCGGGGTCGGCAATGGTGTCGCAAGGGTTCCGTATTGATGGGGTGTATGGGCAGGGCGAGGGCAAGGGGTGGGTAAACTATGTGCAGAGGCCAAAGATGGGGGGGAGCAAGATGCGGAGGTGCTGGGATGTCTGGGGGCCATTCGCTGCCGTTCTCACTGAAGCCCTTTGCCTCAGTCGTTTCCCTCGGCTGAGATGACGCCTCTGCTGCTCTCTCTTTTCATTCAGAGGGAGGAGAGTTCCATCCCCCCGCCAGTATATTTGCTCGCACGCGGCAGATACCGGTACTGTATCCGGGATGCCCTTAGTCAACAGCAAGGCGTTGGGGCGGGAAAGTCAGGAACACCCTACATCCCCCGATCCCGGCAACCCCCCGATCCGGCCGACCCTGACATTTCCGTCCCACCCCACCGTACCCAACCCCGCATACTTCAAAGGAGCCTCCCCCGCCTTTTTGTATATCAAAGGAAAGGGTAGTTGCTGGAATCCAATTACAATCCAGTAACCAACCTATGGCCCACCTGAACTCAATCCCCAACGAAGCCCCTCATCACGCTCCAACACCTAACCATGCTGGGTAGTTTTCGCTTCCCCGACACCCTTGCTTGCTCCTTCCCCCGCCCGCCCTGCCACACCCCAATGCGCCGCAACAGGTCCCTCGTGCACTTCTGGGCCAGCAGCAGAGCTCCGGGGGGGCTGCGGTCTCCGCAGCCTCAGCGCCGCCTTGTGCCGCCATGTTCTTGTCCGCACCGGCCGCTGAACGCACGGCCTCGCTAGACTGGCCCACGACCTGTGTCCACTGCGATGACCCCGGCACACCATCAGGGGGTCAGGGGCTTCCGGGGCCTTGCGGCCTAGGGGGTCGACGGAGGCTGCGAACGGGGCAGCAGCATGTTGACCCGGTGAACTGCGCG
The DNA here is from genome assembly GCF_000143455.1 of Volvox carteri f. nagariensis. Taxonomy (NCBI): domain Eukaryota; kingdom Viridiplantae; phylum Chlorophyta; class Chlorophyceae; order Chlamydomonadales; family Volvocaceae; genus Volvox; species Volvox carteri. The sequence goes on from NW_003307619.1 coordinate 448,675, forward strand.
GCAGCGGAGGTGGCGGCGCTGCTGTGTGATTCGACGATGGAGGGTGTGGGCACCTGGGAGGTAGTGCGTGCGCTGCAGCTGCAGCCGCAGCCTTTGGGGCCTTGCGGGGATGGCGCCGGGGTTGGCGGCAGCCGCGAGTTTAGCACTGGTGGAACTGGTATCAGCACCGGCGCGGGCGCTGGTGCGGACGCGGGTGTGATTGGTCGCGGTGGCGGCTTTTCCCGGCATCAAGCTGGGGTGGCGATGATGGCGCCGACGTTGTTGGAGGGTCGAGCTGCTGCTGTGGCTACCGCAGCTGCCCGGTCCCCGCTGGGGTGTTTATTGCTGCATGGAGGAGGAGGAGGAGGAGAGGATGATGGACGATGCAGCGGCAGCAGTGAGGGGGAGCACAGCGGCTCTCGGGCCATGCGCGGAGGCAATGGCAGTGGCGGCGGAGGTGGAGGTGGAAGGTTGACGACCGCGAACGGCGGTAGCGGTGGGGATGCCTCGGCCGCTGGTGGCGCTGGCGACGCAGTATCGGGGACGGCAGCGCAGAGGGTGGTGTTTGTGTGAGTTTGGATGATTGGGCTATAAAGGTTTGATCTCCCCCTGGCTCGCCGGGTCTTTGGTGTGGGGGCCCCCGGTCAAGCAATGCGGGATATGTCCCTGTTATATCACATGCAGTTTGGGAAAAATGAGAGCTCTCTAAGACCCATAATGGACATGTAGATGAATCCCATCTATGCGTATCTAAGGGCTTCCCACATCGCTATCTGAACTGAGGGCAGTGACCTCGTCGCTATCTGGACTGTCGGCGGTTCGATACCTGTCAGGGACATGTCGGTTGACTCCTTGCTTCCTGCGTTTGTATTTCCCTCACTCCCTTGCTCTCCTTATCCTGTGCCTTGCGCTGTTACTGCTGTTCGGCCCCCCCCTCCCCTTTCCCCCTCGCCTTACCCCCCTCATCCTCGCCGGCCGGCCGGCTTCAGGGAGGGTCAGGCCACCACCCGGCCGCTATGTGACAGCAACTCACGTTGGGCTCGGGGCCACCCCCGCATCACCTCCCTGGAGCCCCGGGTCCTACTGGCAACCGAACCGGCTCCAACAGTTTCAACTACGACGACCACCATAACCGCAATGGGCCGTTCCGCTGCCGCTGCTAGTGTTGCTGGCAGTAGTAATAGAACTGCTGCAACTGCTACGAGTACGGCTGCTGCAGCGGGGATTGTCGTGGCCCGCCCTGGAGCTGTACGGTCTGCGGGTGCTGTGTCAGCAGGGGCTAGTTCTTCCGGGGACGGGGGACTCCCTCCGCGGGTTCATCACAGGCAGCAGCAGCCGCCTGTGACTGCCCAAGCCGCGTCAGGGACTACTGTGACCGCGGCAGCGGCAGGAGCAGCGGGGGTCGAGCGCGTGGAGCCGCCCCTGACATTGAAGGTGAGGAACATGCTTCGTTGCAGCCACTGTGTTCAACTATTTGTCTGCAGAGGGCGGATGTAACTTGCCGAGTCCCCCGTCGTATCCCTATTTTCACCCCGATAAGGCCCGTTGCATCCGTTCTCAAGTTTTGCATCTGGCTCCAACCCACCGCAACCCCCGCCGCTTCGCCCTAGCCGGAGCGGAGTGTTCGTCGCCTATTGCCGCCTACGGTTACTTCGATCCGTTCCGTGTTGAAATGCTTTCGGAAGCCGTCCACGACGATATCCCTAACTCAACGTAACGCCCCGAACCTCCAGACAACGGATTGCTTCCCTCCAAAATTTACCCCCGGGTCCCCTCAGGTGGTGGTACGATGCAACTCGGAACTACTTTCCGGGGCCTCCCTGGAGCTACTGGTCCGATCAGAAGGCCGCTACCTGCCGGCAGTTGTCGCGAGCGGCGGACAGCCGCCTTCGCACGGTGGCGACGATGCGGCCGCGGGCAGCGACGTCGATGGCCGCCTGTCGTACAACATCGAGCTTCCGCTGTCTTCGCCGCATTCGTCGCTGCACCCGCCATCGCTGCTGCTGCGGCCTGGGATTATGTTGGTGGACCTCCGAGTGGCGGATGTGCCGGTTCACGCGGCACCAGTTGTTGTAGTCCGCGACCCAAGAATGGTTTCGGAGCTGCGTACGGCGCTAGCGACGGCTCAGCTGTCAGATGATGACCGCGACTCGTTGCTGATGGATCTGGGCACCTGGGTGTTCCACGCAGCTGCGGCGCGTCAAGAGGTTGCTAATGCGCGCGGTGTCGGCGGTCTTGGCGGCGCCGGCGCGGCTGCGGGCTCGGGTCAAGGTCTGACCCATGGGTCGCAGGGTGCTTTGGGATCCGCTTTGGCCGGGGCGGTGCCAGCGCTGCCTTCCACGTGCCTCGTCGATGCCGGTGACGAAAGTGGCACTGAGCGTTTGGGGATGCTGGGACTGCACTTGTTGCGGTACGCGCTGGCAGCAGGCTGGTGGCATACGGCAGCCTGCCTGGCGGAAGACTTGGCGGCCATGGGCGTGAAAGAGGGTCTGGCGGCAGAGCTCGAGGTGGCGGCGGCGACGGCGGCAGCCGCCGCCCCTTCGACCAGATCTCTGGCGCCTCCTGGCGGCAACCCGCTGGAGTTGCATCGTGCTGTGACGGCCGACCCAGTGGCAATGGGGCCGGGTCGTGGTGCGTTAACGACGAGCACCCCAACGGTCGTGGCAATGCGGGTGGATCTTGATGAAGGCAAGGGAGCGCTGGAAGCGACGGCAGCGGCACGGAAGTCCTCCTTAGAACATCGGCCAGGCCCCGAGCCGCGATCATCGACCCATGCCACTGCTGCTACTACTGCTACTGCCGTTAATGCTGTTAATGCTGCTAGCACCACCTCCGCTGCTGCTGCTGCTGCTGCTGCTGCTAACCCGCGTACTGCGGCGGCTAGGAGACCGCCTGTGCCGGTGATTGGGCCACCTGCAGGTCCGCCGCGCCTTCGTTTGGCAGGTCCTCGGACTGCCGGGGCGACGGAGGGTCCCTTAGTGCGCTGCTGCCCCAGCTCCAGAACCAGGCTTACACAGCCGCCCGCGACGTCGTCACCGTTACAGCTACCTTCACCGCTGCAGTCGACCCCCGCCACTGACTTGGTTCCTCCACGGCCTGTCCCGCCCGTGTGCCAGCTGCTGCCGCCTCCGCGTCAACTCCGGTCGGAGTGCCCGCGTGATGGCGCAACAGCAGTCGCCGCGCCGCGAGTGCAGGGCGACAGCGGCAGCTGCGGCGGCGCGGCCGCCGCCGGCAGCGGTGGTTTTAATACTGCTGGCGGCACAGGGCAGGTTCGCCGTCGCCATGGTGCCGCGGCGCCCTGGCAAGTCGCCACGCAAATCTTGGCGCCCAGGGTGGCGGCTCTCAGTGCCAAAGTCCAAGACGCGCAACGAGGCCGACATGCTGAGGCGACGTCCGGCAGCCGCGCGGACAGTGGCAGTGCCCTCATCAGCGCAAGGCTTCCCGACGGCGACGCGGCGGCTTTCGATGCGGCAGATGCGGCGACGGCGGCGGCCCCCCCTCTGACGGCCCTGGATGCGCTGCTCGTGGAGACCGGGTTGCGGCGGTTGGGGTCCCCGGAGGCGGCGGCCTACCGCACATATGCGGCGCCTCGCATTGCCGCCCAAGGTTACGTCATGTGAGCGCGGTGGCGGGGTCCCGGGGTGAGGGGAGCTGCGGAGGTGGTTAGGTGGTTAGGTGGAGGATGGAGGAACCTCTCACAATACGTGGCCCGAACGTCCCCATGGGAAGGGGGAAGGGGGGTGGAGCGGGGAAGTATGTGGCGGCAGGGGTGCGGAGGTGGGGCGGTGGGGAGGACCCCTCCCTGTCGGGGAGATGTGGGCTCGGGTGGGGCTCGCGTATTGCTGCCGTCGCTGCTGTTGTTGTCACAGCTGGTTTGTAGACCGCCACCAACCGAACCCGTCACCTAATTACTAAGTTCCTTTTGTCCACCGCTCTGCTGTCGTCTGAGTCGGAAGTGGGGTCCTTCCTCCTCCTCTTCCTCTCTGAAGTCCCTGGCTGGTGGATCCTGGCAAAGCCTTGCACCCAGGGCGACGCCAATGCCAGCCTCCCCCCAACCCGTCTCCTCGCCGTCCCCTCCCTTTGCCCGTCCCACCGTGGCACATACCTCCCCGCCCCCTGCCTTGCATGTGAATACAACTTCTCGTCCCCTCACCCTCCTCCCTCTCCAGCACCATTCTGGATTTGTTGTCCCTGGCGGCCCTGGCGCTCCGGGGCTCCCGGGGCCCCGCGGAGGCCAGCTCGCGGGTCACACTGCTGGCCTGCTGGGTCAGCGTGCTGGAGGTGGCGATGCAGCTGAGGGCGAGGCGCGGGAGGTCCGGCAGCGGCACCGCCTCCACAGCCACCTCCATGGACTGGCCGAGGATACACCAGGTTGGGCCCAAGCTCGGGAAAAGGAGGGAAGGCCCGGGGGGGGGGGGGAGGTGACGGGTGTGCAGGGACGGCGGCGGTGGTCTGGGGCCTAGAGGCTCCGGGGTCCTTGCTTTTATAACGTTCTTATAACGTGGCCATTATATAATTGGGGTGGTCTTGTAATTTTGAATCCTTGATTGTCACAGACAGGTACAGTTCATGTTGTCTCCGTCATTTTTGAGGGTCTTCCTTTTTCGGGGAGTTTCCGGCAGGACGTCCTAACCCAACGTTGTTCGGGGTCTCTTTTGGGACCCCACGGGCCCCTTGCATTTAGCAGCATTGCTGATATACCTTTGCGCGCCGCGCAACTTCCAAGTCCTAGAGGCGTTACCGGACATACTTAACATGCTATGTGCTGATTCCCTCACCACCCATACTCAATAGCCCTCTGGCCCCCCCCCCCGGGGTGCTCCCCCGTCAGGTCTGCAAGTTGCTGCGCTATGTCTCGTACGTGGCGACCAAGCTTCTGTGTGCGCTGGGTATCGCTTCCATGCCTCCCGGGATCGACTGCTACGTGACCGGGGTGGCCATCTTGGTGCAGGAGGGTCTTGTGCACCCCGCGTCTTGCCTGGTGGGTGTCTGGAAGTGGCTGGCTGGCTGGCTGGCTGGCTGGCTGGCTGCGTAGGCCAGATGTGTCCTGTGGAGGGCCCCTCCTCTGAGAGTGAGGGCAGAGGGGCTATTCCGCGTTAGGAGGGGGCAGAGCAAGATGCGGGTTGGAAAGCGGCACCAAGGGACCAGGGGCAACAGCGCGTCGATGTGATTGAGTGCTGCGATGAGAACAAGGAGGCAAACGCCGGAGTGGAAGGCACATCACCAACATCATCAATGTAGTTGGCACAAAGACTGGTTTTGGTCTTAAGGGCCTAAGAGGAAGTCTATCGCCTGTCTGTCTGCATGTATCTCGACCCTCCCTCCCCGCAGCTGTCACTGCCCCTGCTGGCAGTCCTGACCTCGCTGAGGCTGGTGGCCAACGCCATGCTCGTCTTTGCGGTGGGTGTGCGGATACAGCCATGCGGGAGGGGGAGGGGGAGCGGGAGGGGGGAAGGCTGATATGGGGCCCGGTGGGGTATTTGGGGGGTGCGGGTTTATGTGTGGGAAGGGGAAGGGAATAAGCTGCGAGGAACGGGTGTGGAACGGGCAGAGGGGGAGGGATGACATGGGCGGCGGTTTGAAGGTAGAGGGTGACCATGACGGCTCGCGGAGAGGCTGCGGGCGGGCCGGGGTGGGTAGTCCATGGAGTTTGGTGGTGGGTACTGCAGGAGAGTATGATGCTGGGATCAAAAAACGGAAGTCGAGGGGGTTGACTGCCGGATTCCAAAGGGGGCGGAGGGGCCACGCCAATCTGGTTCCCGGGGATGTCGCCCCCGCGGGCTACCGCCCCCTCGGGCCCCATACCGACATTGCCTCGCCCTCCCCCGGTGCAGTGGGTGCGTGTAGAGACGGTAGAAACGCACGTTGGGCCCATACGCATGGCCAGGTGGGATTCCCAGGCCCGTCCGGCCGCTGCATGGCCTCCTCGCTCACGGCGAGCAGCTCCGCTCAACCCCGGGGCGTTGCCGCTTCTCTCTCTCTCTGAATTGAACACCGCCTCTTGTCATTGCTTTGGGCTCCGGCAGCAGTGGGTGCGTGTCGGACGCTGCACTCAATTCTCCGGCTTCTGCTCCCGTGCGGTCTGCTCCCCCCTCATCGCTTTGGCATCCGGAATTAAATTTTCCTCAGTTTCCCTCCCTGCGGGTTTGATGCCTCTGGGCCCCCCCGCCCCTCTCTTCCCCCACTCCCGCACACGCAGGTGGACCGCAGGTTCAAGGGCGGCCGGATTGGCTGGGGCGGCTCCGTGTACTGGGCAGCCGCCATCAGCGCCACAGAGGTGCTCACCTCGGTGGCACTCAATGTCCACTACCGTATGTCGTACAGTCGCTGGGCTGCCGACAAGCGCCGCCAGCTGGCCGCCCGGCGCCAGCCCTGGAGCTCTTCCTCGCCTCCAGCGGCTGGGGAGCTTGTAGCAGGACTGGGGGTATGCGGCGGGGGGGAGGGGAGTGGAGAGGCGCCGAGTGGGGGCGTGCTGAGGAGCCGCGTCCAGAGAAGGGGCTTCGGGCCGTCCGGGGGGTTGGGCCGTAGTTAGCGGAGAGGCGGTGGGGGGCGGGCTCCGTCCCGGGGTTGTGCGTCCGTGCTTGATGGATTGCTGTCTTGCTGTCCACCACCAGATAGAGCTGGGTGGCTGAGAGGGGCAGAGGGGGACTGCGCTTCGCTTGCATAGGGTGTGGACGGGTAGGTGGGTGAGTGAGCCGTGTGTGAGGTAGTGGCAGCGAACGAGAGGACGCCGAGGTAGGTGGGGCACCATGGCCCCAGACTGCCGTACACAGAGCACTGCCGTGTTCACGGTGGGCGGTCCTAGCTGGGGGGGCCCCTTGTTGAGAAGTTGAGCGGCGGACGGCGGCTTGTTGGGGGCAGTCGTGTGCGCCCCGAGGACTGCATCACCCTGCATTGCCTACCTTGTGGAAGTAGTGGCTGTCTAGCTTTCTCGCAACGTACTGGTAGGATTGCAGCAGCTGAACTGCATTGCGCATTCTGTTGGCGCGGATGCTGCAACGGCCAGCTGGCCACGACAGGTTTGGTCCATCGCTTGGTGCGTTGTCATTGTCACCCACTGGGTAATTCTGTTGCATGTCAGATTTTAGATTTTACATGGTCGTACATCGTTGCGGATGTGGTGTGATTGGTTACGGCTGCTAGCTTGGGGCTGCTACTGTTGTTCCCTTCACGGGGCTTCACGGTCAGTTGCTCTACTGGATACCTGCGTGCGGGGGAAACCGGAGGAGACAACCGTCTTGGCGCTGTGGGGACGTGGTCTGCTGCTGCCCAGGTTGGGAGCGACGGCCCGGGTGTTGATATTGGTGTGTTTTGTGTGGGTTACGCGGGTGCACTAGGCGAGTGTATGAAGCCCACGCACATCTGCCACATCTCACTTGAAAAGATTCAGAGCCCCAGCAGGATATCCGGGGAGCCTCCGGAGCCCCCTTCGCCTCTCTGGGGGGAAAGGGGATGGCGGACAGCATTTGGTCGAGGGCCTGACGTCATCTTGCCTGGCTACCGCGCCAGGGGGCCATATGGGCGGACACATCGGAGGCGGCGGAGGAGGAGGAGGAGGGGAAGAGACATTAAGAGGTACTTCCGGATACTTACGGAAACTCGGGCAGCTCTCGCCACTGCTGTTGCTGCTGCTCGTGCTGCTACTAACTGTCCACTGGTCGGGTTCCTTTCCACCGCACCGCTTGTTGTGTGTTATTGTCAGTGCAAGGTCTGTGTCAGCTGTATCATAACCATGCTGCATGTGTTTGATGCTTTAGATGGTTTAGATGTCAGTCAGTGTGCTATTGCGGACTGGGTGCGGCTTGGTGCGATGGGAGGTGAGGGTGTGGGTGATGACTAAGTTGAGTTGTTTGTTTGATTGGCTGTATTGGCAACTACCGTGTGGAGGTGCGGAACTGTTTTGTTTTGGTGTGTCTCCCTCCCTTGGCTGCTGCGCTTCCCATCGTGTTGTGGGGAAATCGCTGGCAGGGCCACGCACCCACCCTCCATCCATGTTGTTTCCGTTCCGCTTCCCAGCGCCAATGCGAGCAGTGTTGAAAGTATAGCGGCAGTAGGGCGTTTAGGGACCTACCTGTCAAGCTGCTGGATGTGGATACAGTAGGAATCACTAGCGGTGGTCTCGTGTACGATATCACATTGTGGGAGCCATGATCCCGATTTTCAGGTTGTATGAGGCTTTGTCTGCGGGTGCTGCCATAGTGGTCCATTACGAGCAAGCAACGGCTTGCATGAACACCGAGACTGCTCTGTTGGCAGCGTTGTTTAGTTTGTGTGTCTCAAGATATTAGTTTTGGTGGTTCGTGGCTCCAGGGGTGGCATCCAGCCGTTGATGCCCGTCTGTCGGAGTGTCCCGTTGGTACAGTGGCCGAGCTCGTTAACAAGCCCACCAAATTACAATTGCATAATTGAGTGATGAATGAAGTTCGCTGTCCTCGAAGCCCTCACCTGACAGGAGCCCGAAGGTTAACCCCCACAGCCAACTAGTTATGAGTTATCACATCGACCGTTCGGCCCAGCAAGGCGGCTGAGGGAATCTTCAATATCCGCAATTAGTTAATGTTTGCACGCATTGGCAACGCGTGCTATGCAAACATGCCGCCTGCTTTATCAACATTCGCGTACTGAAGGGCACTCGCCCAAAACGCCAAGGCGGCTGCACAACCCCTTACTTTTACACCCAGTCCGGAGCAACACCACAATGAATTCGACGCTGGTCGACGAAGGGCAACCCAATATCGGGACAGGCAAGCCTCGGCTCCGGAGGGCAAAGCTCGGTTCGGAACAAAAAACACATGTGAAGTGGAGACCACTAGACCACTAAATCTTGCGAACCCCGCACTCATAAATGAATGAGTGCTAAAACCAAAGCCACAGCCACACTTCCGGGCTTCCCGAGTTTTCAATACCATACAGGGTCAGGGCCCTTGATACGGCACGCCGCATGTGCAGCATCCAGACACATCCAGCCCCGCACAAAACAGACAAGTACACAGACGGACGAGGCAGACAGAAGGCAGCGCGCTATAAAAGCATGTCGACATTTACGCATGCAAGTCACCGAAATCACCTTTCCCAGGCTTATTGCTCTACCCCTCGAAAAAGCACTCTCCCGCCCGATCACGGCGGCCACCATCACCGCAGCCTTGCCAACAACGAACGGACACAATCGTCTTTCGTACAACTCGCTATAGGTTCAACGTAAGCGATTTTTTCCCTTTGACCATAATAAAAACCACGCAAATTTTAACACGCACATGCCCACAAAGCACATCACAAACACGCATTGTCCGTCGCGGCATGTGCGAAACGGAAGCCATGCGGCCTGACCACAGTCCGTGGTACTCGCTACTCTGCCCACACAACAATTTCTCACGGCGACAGTAAAGGAAATTCATATGATGGTATGATGGCCACCACCGCCACCTCCCGCGTCACCGCATGGCCCCCCAGCTCAATCAAAGTAGGCTAACATCAACTCGGGCCGGCCCCCTCCTGTGCACCCTCCTATAACTTCGACTGCTGCTGGAAATTCATCCTGCTATGTAGCTCTGTATTGCTAAACGGGTCAGGTTAAATCAAATCAGTTCAGGCAGATCGGACATAATCCTGTCAGATCCGGACATAAGGGGTTCCAGGGAAAACGAACCCTGTCGGCGGTCGCACAACGCACTTACACATAATAACTATATCCACATAGCTAATCGCACTTCCTCACTCACCCGGCCGTCGCAATCACTGCTTGCTCAAATGCGTCCCACCGCACACACAGCATTGGTCCGGTGTATACCCACCAACGCTGCGCAAGGAGGTGTGCATTTGGTCGCCGCAGGTGTTGAATCACGAGCTTACAACAACCCGTCCCTCCGTACGCACACACCCACCCGACATCCGTCCCGACTCGACAACCGGTCTCCAACCACCGGCGTATCTCCTGCTGTGCATGCACCACACCACACCACCGGATGAAAACTCCCGCCGCCCTATGAATGAATGCAGCCCCTCCGCACCCCCGACCTAACCCGGTCAAACACATTGACAGACGGACAGATTGACAGACAGACAGGGGCCCACCACCCTGCCACACCAGTGCACACTGCGCAACGGGGACTGCGCAGGCAAAACAACGATCAACGCCCAACGCCCAACGACCAACAACCAGGAGCCACTGCCACCATCAACTGACTCATCTTCCGAGGTTATCACACAAACAGATCCACGTCAGCAACACGGGCATATGACATGTGCGCCTGTGTGCGCGTGCGTCAGGTAGAGCCGAAATCAAAATGCGTCTTCATCTCGGGCGCCTGGAAGTCATATCTCGTTTTGCTTCTAGAGCTGGCCAGAGCTCTCTGCTCTGACACTGCCGTACAAGTAACATTTGGATACGTACAAGCAGCACATCAGTAGTAATTGAAATAAAGCCATCCGCAGCTGCAGTGCAAGAGGTATACAAGAGAATTCAACCCAGTGCAAGCCCCACAAGTAGCTCCGCCCCACTTGCATATCGCGGCCTTCAGCTCGGCGCTGATCCCACTTCGCAGTCCGTCACGGCATTGCTCTGGAGAAACCCCCCACGCCCGGAGAGCGACGGGCCTCGTGCGCCGCACCAATTCCCCCCTCTGACACGCACCCTTCCTTGCATACATCCGTACGCACATATGGACATACCTACAGACGTGCTGCCCACACACGCAAACTAATGAAGATGCACATGGATAGGCAGACAGGCAGACAGGTGCACAATATGCACAAATTTAGGCAGTAGCTTGCTGCACAACTTTAACCACGGAGTCAATAAGTTAGTGATCGCACAAGCAAACCATCTCCCTTGATGCCCCCCGAACCCACTACCCCACCGCCCTGTAGTGGAGCTCTCGGGGAGTTCACCGCACAGAGCGCGGCGCACCCGGCTCTCGTCACTCGGGTGCCCCTCCCGCGCCCCGGTGGGGAAACCCCTTTTCCTCCGGCGCACAGCGCTCTCTTGTTGCCCCCTCGTCGCCAGTCGGTCGCCACCACTCCCCACCACCGTCACAACCACATTCGCCATCGCGGTCAACAACACCGACGGCAAGAACATCCATCACCAACTTAGCAACTGCAAACAGCAAACAGCAAATACGTGCATCAACATCAACATCAACATCATCAACTACGCCAAAGCTCGACTATAACCCGGTGTCACCAACTCCCGTGGGGATCCCCCCCCCCCCCTTGCCGCGGTACCACCACCTCCTCCTCCTCCTGCTCCACCCTCCTGGCCAACAAAACACTTTATGAGATCTGCTTCCACTGCTTCCGCTGAAGACAAGTACTGTGTTACGTACGTATGTATGTATGTATGTAGATGTGTCGTCACTCAAGGTGCGGTGCTTTGGCCCACATCGACTATGTGTACACCCGTCAACACACAATAAATTGCGGAGTGAAATGAACTAAACCCCCTGGGACAGGGCTTAAATAGGCAACTGCTGGTCCCTCAAGCTGCTCAATCAGAATTTCCAACTTTTCACACGTCTCTCTCCCCCCCCTCTCCTCTCTCTCTCCCCCCTTTTTCGCACCCTCGCACCCGCATACGCGTGCAGTGCTCACCCTCTCTGCGCCCATGCCTTGTCGCATCGTTGCGGATATCGCCGCATACATACATACATACATACACATATACACACACCTCTTCGTACGATTGACAGGGGAAATTCCTCCGGGGTTCACTCACTGGCTTACTTACTCCATTCGTCAGCTTTCCTCTCCGCAAATCCATATAGCTATCAAGGCCTTGCAGCCCCTGCTGCCCGCCCGCCCGGCTGTGGCTGGACACCTACTTGATGGCCGCTCGCTCCCATCCTGCTGCCCCCGGGGTGGGGGTCGGGGAAAGAGTGCGGTGTCCATGATCTCTTCGGCCCCCCCAACAACTTCTTCATCATGCGCCTTGTTCCCGATCACCACCACCATCACCACCATCACCACCATCCCCCCTCCCGGCGCTCATCTGTTCACACCATCCCCTGGGAATCCCCGTTCACACAGATACGTACATACATACATTCATTCATAAATACATTCATAAATACGCACACCTGCCGTACACCTAACTCCCAACAACGCCCCTCTCCACACCATCCACACAGGTGGAGGGTCGGTAGGCCCCGGGCCGGTTAGGGGGGAAGATAAATACTCACTCAGCGGTCGTACCGTCAGTGCAAGTTTTGTGTATGTATGTCTGTGTGTATGTCACTCCAGCGCTGCCAGCTCCGAGGTGATGGTGGCCACAAGGTCGGCGGCCCGGGGCCGCTGGGCGGGGTGCGCGGACCAGCATGCGGCGGCTAGGCAGCTACGAGGAAACAGCGTGTGTGGGGGGGGGGGACGGGGGGAGGGAAGAGGGGCGACGAACGGGACGAGCTGAGGTGGTGGAGTGGGGGGAACCGCGCGTGGAGGACGGGGGGTTGGAAAGAAAAGGTGGCGGCAAGTGTTGGGAGCTCTAGACGGAGAACCGCCCCGACCAGCGGAGGAGTCCTGCGAGTCGACCGACCGGGGGAGGGCGCAGTGGAGCTGTCCGCGCCCCGGGGATCCGAAAGGGGGGGGAGTGCTGAACCCAAAAAAGTTCACTGACTCACAGAATTCGGCTCCCACACATGGGGGGGGATGAGAAGAATGAGGTTACCGCGAAACATAGCACTGGGGAACGTGGTAAGAGGGACTGCCAGGCTAGTGGCCACACGCGGGTGAAGGTACACTTTCCCCCCTACTTCACACAATCATACATACACACACACGGTTTACCCCCACAAACCCCCCAACCCCCACCTCCTTTTCCCGAATCCGACGATACCCCCGTCTCCGCAAACTCACCGATACGGTTGCGGCACATTCTCCGGGAAGGCGGGCCTCCCTCCCTTGACCACCAGTCGGGGTACTCGCTCCAGAGGCACCTGGGAGTACGGCCGCAAACCCCCCGCCAGCAACTCCCACATCAGGATCCCGAAGCCGTACACGTCAGCCGAAGCGTCCAGGCGGGGAGCTGAAGGGGAGTCCGGCGGTGTGCGTGTTTCGTCGTGGGAGGGGAAAGCAAAAACGGGCGGCGTGAGGAGATTAAAAATTTGTGGGGAGGTAAGGATAACAACCCCGCCGCCCACCCACACAAACAGAACGGTCCTCCTCCTTCCCTCCCTCTCCCCACCCTAACTCTACATGTGCGAATGTGTCCTAATATCCCCCGTTCCCCCTCCCCCCCCCTCCCCGGTGGGGCCCCTGCTGCCACATCCCCCGGGCAACAGCCCCCGGGCAACAATGTGACGGCAGCTGGTCCCTTCACCCCACTACCCCCCTATTTCCCACTGCTCACTCTTGTTGAGGGCCTCGGGTGGCATGTGGGTTACACTGAGGAGGAGGAGGAGAGGAGAGGAGGAGAGGAGGGGGAGGGGGTGAAAAGCAAGGAGGAGGTTGTCGAGGGCCCCGCGCGGCAGGGGTGGGTGGGGTGAAGGTGTTAGGGGGGGTACCATAATTTCAGCGGCGATGGTGATGATGGTGATGGTGATTACGATTCTGCGGATGGATGATTACGATTATGGAACAGCAGTACATCGGGCCGTATCTGGCCGAGCATTCTGGTCCTGGCCTAACGCAGCTGCCCTGGCCCCTCCGAACGAAAAGGCGGCGGTGATCATTTCATTTCGGAGCTGATTGCCCAATGATTCATTTCAACACCGGGACGAAGAAGCCCTGCCCCCTCCTGGTTGCCACAGGCCTAGCGATGTCTGTAGGGTGTACGGCAGTACGACCTTCAACTCACGTTCCGGCGGGCTGGTCGACAAGGACGTATCGGCTGCCGTCCGCGTCCAGCTTCAGTTGGTTTGGGGTGAGGTGGGGTGGAGGTGGGGTGGAGTTGGGTTGGGATGAGGGGGTTTGGTTGACTTGTAGAGTGATACCAGTCAGACAAACACATCCGAATCATCAACTGCCGGGTTACAAGGCAATGACGCATCTTCCCCCTGAGCGCGGGGTGGGGCAGGAGGTGGAGTTCGGGGCCGGATCTGTGGTTCAGCCGGCACACGGCACACGGCACACAGCCGCAACTGGGCGCCCACCTTCCTCCCCCCCCTTGCTGTCCCACTCCCCCCCCTTTCCCCCCTCTTTGGTGGGCTTCTCTCTCCCATCACTTCCCCCCCTCCCACCCCCACGTCTCCCGGGGGCACACCTCGTTCAGCTTCATCACGAAGCCAAAGTCCGCCAGCTTGACCGTGAACCCCCGCGGGTCTGCCGGGTGGACTGAGGAGCAGATTGGCGGCCTG